>NC_081556.1:148369565-148415965 GCF_963082655.1 Stomoxys calcitrans | reverse complement strand
TTTTATAACTGAAACACACAGAATAACAATACGCAGTGAGCAGTACACCAACACATGCACACACACACACACACAGTACTGTGTCCTCAATACAAGTTGTATATGTATTTATATTAGAGTCCTGGCAACTGAATCGAATACCAGAAAAAAAATTCATTTATCCTAATTTGATTTGTTCTAATTTAATTTTAAGTATAGAGTCCCTTTTTACAAGGCTTTAATGGTGTACCTGTTTTCCAACAAAATTTTTGTAAGCATTCCAGAAGGCACAAGCGAAACCTTAAAAAGTTGCCATACCCAACCACAAACAAAGACTTCCACCCACTACGCCTGCTCTTCCCAAATACTGGGCAAGATGTTTTAGCGCCACGTCACTGCCACCAAATGAGTCTTTGTTTCTATTAATAACACCGTGTCAAATGCGGATGCCAACCAACCAAAATCGATGACCGAATTTTTTGTGTAGGGCCTCCCACAATTGTTGTGGAGAATTTGTGGTGCTATGGGATTTCATTTGTATGGCGGCTGATTTTTTTCGAGCCAAGACAATAGCAACAATTTGTCCTTTTATTTTTCCTCGCATAAAATCGATATTTTATGGTCTATTAAAGATTTTAGACGTTGCTCGCATAACCAAAAGGAGAAATGAAGCAAATAAATGGGAAAAAAAGGCCAATAGTCTTTCACTCAAGCGCTTACCCAACGCTCACTCACTCAGAGTTCAATACATTAGGCTTAAAATATTATTCGGGGCTAAGGATTTAAACCACTTTGTGAGCCTTTAAAGCAAATAAAAATTATAATAAAAGAAAAAAAGGCAGGAAAAGCAAAGAGAGAAAAACTAGGAAACAAAAAATTCATGGACTCTATACAGCCACAAAAAAAAATTATAAAACCAGTAAGGAAGGGCAAAAGTCGGGCGGTGCCGACTGTATAATACACTACACCTACCCTGTAAGTACAATGTGGGACCCATATCCAATTCTGAACCAATTTTGATTGACCTCGGCAAGCAAATATGTTCACACTGTAAAAGCTATGGTTGGCAAATGACAACATTATGGCAAATTACCCAAAATCTGACCAACGTATATATGGGAGCTATATCTAATTCTGAACCGATTTCGAGCAAACTTCGACACGACAGAGGTAGTCGTCGAGGAAAGCGTTGTGCAAAATTTTGGCTAGATTGGCCAAACAATGCGCTTGCAGTGGCTCTGGGGGTGAAAATCTGGCCATATATATATATATATGAGAGCTATATCTAAATCTGAACCGATTTCCATGAAATTCACCAGTACTATTGAGAGTCATAGGAAAATCCTTCCTGCAAAATTTCGACAGAATTGGATAACAAATTATCAATTTTTTGCAATATTACTGCAAATCGGACGAACATATACATGGGAGCTATATCTAAATCTGAATCGATTTCGAGCAAACTCCTCAGATACCATAGCAGTCGTCTAGGAAAGCGTTTTTCAAAATTTGGCAAGATAGGTCAATAAATGCGCTGGCTGTGCCTCTAGAAGTTAAAATCGGGGGATATATATATATGAGAGCTATATCTAAATCTGAACCGATTTTCACCAAACTCTATGTATATTGTGGTAGTCGTCGAGTAAAGCGTTGTGCAATATTTTGGCAAGATTGGTCAATAAATGCGCTTGCAGTGGTTCTAGAAATAAAAATCGGGCGATATATATATGAGAGCTATATCAAAAACTGAACCGATTTCCATGAAATTCAACAAAAATATTAATAATCAAGAGAAAATCCCTACTGCCAAATTTCGAGAAAATCCGTTAACAAATGACTATTTTATTGCATTATTACTGCAAATCGGACGAACATATATATAGGAGCTATATCTAAATCTGAACCGATTTTCACCAAACTCTATGTATATTGTGGTAGTCGTCGAGTAAAGCGTTGTGCAATATTTTGGCAAGATTGGTTAATAAATGCGCTTGCAGTGGTTCTAGAAATGAAAATCGGGCGTTATATATATGAGAGTTGTATCCAAATCTGAACCGATTTCCATTAAATTCACCAGTAATGTCTAAAGTCGTAAAAATCTCCTTCTTGCCAAATTTCGAGGGAATCGGTTAACAAATGACCATTTTATTGCATTATTACTGCAAATCGGACGAACATATATATGGGAGCTATATCTAAATCTGAACCGATTTTGACCAAACTCTATGTATATTGTGGTAGTCGTCGAGGAAATCGTTGTGCAATATTTTGGCAAGATAGGTCAATAACTGTGCTTGCAGTGGCTCTAGGAGTGAAAATCGGTCGATAAATATATATATGAGAGCTATATCAAAAACTGAACCGATTTCCATGAAATTCACCAGTAATGTCGAGAGTCGTAAAAAACTCCTTCGCGCCAAATTTCGAAAAAATCGGTTGACAAAAGAGAATTTTATTGCATTATTACTGCAAATCGGACGAACATATATATGGGAGCTATATCTAAAACTGAACCGATTTTGACAAAACTCTATGTATATTGTGAAAGTCGTCGAAGAAAGCGTTTTTCAAAATTTTGGCGAGATAGGTCAATAAATGCGCTTGCAGTGTCTCTAGGAGTGAAAATTGGGCGATATATATATGAGAGTTATATCCAAATCAGAACCGATTTCCATGAAATTCACCAGTAATGTCGAGAGTCGTAAAGAAAACCTTCCTGCCAAATTTCGAGAGAATCGGTTTACAAATAACCATTTTATTACATTATTACTACAAATCGGACGAACATATATATGGGAGCTATATCTAAATGTGAACCGATTTTGACACAACTCTACGTGTATTGTGGTAGTCGTCGAGAAAAACGTTGTGCAATATTTTGGTAAGATTGGTAGATAAATGTGCTAGCAGTGGCTCTAGGAGTGAAAATCGGGCGATATATATCTATGAGAGCTATATCTAAATCTGAACCGATTTCCATGAAATTCACACGCTCGACAGAGCGTCGTAAAATTATCCTTCTTGCCAAATTTCGAGAGAATCGGTTGATAAAAGACCATTTTATTACATTATAACTGCAAATGGGACGAACATATATATGGGAGTTATATCCAGATCTGAACCGATTTTTTCCAATTTCAATAGGCTTCGTTTCTAGGCCGAAAAACATGCCTGTACCAAATTTGAAGACGATCGGATGAAAACTGCGACCTGTACTTTGTACACAAATTAACATGGACAGACGGGCAGACAGACGGATGGCCACACAGACAGACAGACAGACATGGCTAAATCGAATCAGAAAATGATTCTGAGTCGATCGATATACTTATCAATGGGTCTATCTCTCTTCGTTTTGGGTGTTACAAACAAATTCACTAAGTTATAATACCCTGTACCACAGCAGTGATGTAGGGTATTAAAATCTAATTTTTATACCCACCACCGAAGGATGGAGGGTAATTCCGTTTGCAACACGTCGAAATATCAATGTCCGACTCTATAAAGTTTATATATTCTCGATGAGCGTAAAAATCTAAGACGATCTAGATATGTCCGTCCGTCAGTCTGTTGAAATCACGCTACAGTCTTCAAAAATAGAGGTATTGAGCTGAAACATTCCACAGATTCTTTTTTTTGCCCATGAGCAGGTTAAGTTCGAAGATGGGCTATATCGGACTATATCTTGATATAGCTCCCACATAGACCGATCCGCCGATTTAGGGTCTTAGGCCCATAAAAGCCACATTTATTATCCGATTTTGCTGAAATTTGGTACAGTGAGTTGTGTTAGGCCCTTCGACATTCTTCGTTCGTTTGGCTCAGATCGGTCCAGTTTTGGTTATAGCTGCCATATAGACTGATCCCCCGATTTAGGGTCTTAGGCCCATAAAAGCCACATTTAGTATCCGATTTTGCTGAAATTTGTGACAGTGAGTTGTGTTAGGCCCTTCGGCTTCATTCCTTAATTTGGTCCGGATCGGTCGAGATTTGGTTGTAGCTGCCAAATAGACCGATCTTCCGATTTAGGGTCTTATGCCCATAAAAGCCACATTTATTATCCGATTTTGCTGAAATTTGGGACAGTGAGTTAAGTTAAGCCCCTTGACCTTCTGCATTATGGCAAAGATCGGTACAGATTTGGATATAGCTGCCATATAGACCGATCCTCCGATTTAGGGTCTTAGGCTCATAAAAGCCACATTTGTTATCCGATTTTGCTGAAATTTGTGACAGTGAGCCCCTTTGACATTATTCGTCCATTTGGCTCAGATCATTCCAGATTTGGTTATAGCTGCCATATAGACCGATACTCCGATTTAGGGTCTTAGGCTCATAAAAGCTTTATTTTTTATCCGATTTTGCTGAAATTTTGGACAGTGAGTTGCGTTTGGCCCTTCGACATCCTTCTTCAATTTCACTTTGATCGGTCCTGATTTGGAGTTGTGTTAGGCCCTTCGATATCCTTCGCCAATTTGACTCAGATCGGTTCAGATTTGGATATAGCTGCCATATAGAACGATCCTCCGATTTAGGGTCTTAGGCCCATAAAAGCCACTTTTATTATCCAATTTAGCTGAAATTTGGGAAAGTGAGTTAAGTTAAGCCCCTTGACATTCTTCGTTCATTTGGGTCAGATCGGTCCAGATTTGGTTATAGCTGCCATATAGACCGATCCTCTGATTTAAAGTCTTAGGCTCATAAAAGCCACATTTATTATCCGATTTTGCTGAAATTTGGTACAGCGAGTTGTGTTATGCCCTTCGACATTCTTCGTTTATTTGTCTCAGATCGGTCAAGATTTGGATTTAGCTGCCATATAGACCGATCCTCCGATTTAGGGTCTTAGGCCCATAAAAGCCACATTTATTATCCGAATTTAGTACAGCAAGTTGTGTTAGGCCCTTGGACATTCTTCGTCCATTTGGCTCAGATCATTCCAGATTTGGTTATAGCTGACATATAGACCGATACTCCGATATAGGGTCTTAGGCCCATAAAAGCCACATTTGTTATCCGATTTTGCTGAAATTTGTGACAGTGAGTTAAGTTAAGCCCTTTGACTTACTTCTGCATTATGGCATAAATCGGTACAGATTTGGATATAGCTGCCATATAGACCCATCCTCCGATTTAGGGTCTTAGGCCCATAAAAGCCCCATTTATTACCCGATTTTGCTGAAATTTAGTACAGTGAGTTGTGTTAGGCCCTTTGACATTCTTCGTTGATTTGGCTCAGATCATTCCAGATTTGGTTATAGCTGCCATATAGACCGATACTCCGATTTAGGGTCTTAGGGCAATACAAGACACATTTAATATCCGATTTTGCAGAAATTTGACACAAACTTCTCATATATCAATAAGCGTTGTCCGATTCATGTTTTTTAAGCTCCGAACGTACGAACGGCATGTCACAGTGCGACACCTCTTTGTTGAGAAGTTTTTACATGGCTGCCATACCAAATGTACCTCACAAACATTGCCAGCTTTACCAACATCTGCGTCAAATACCGCCCGAAAAGATCAAACTGCAAAATTTGTTGCCCTTTTGTAGGTAACCCTCCTCTGCCTTTTGGATTTAATTTTGTTTTGATCCATTTGGTCTATTCTTTAATCCCCATCGGCCTACATCACTAAAAAGTATTTTCACAAAATTTTGTTACATTCTATTGAAAGCCCTTAAGACTATTTATTTTTTCCCAAAATTCCATTTTTTTTTTTTCCTTTCATAAATTTAACTTTAACTTATTTACTGTGGCTGTTCTTTTCCTCAGGATATCCATGATTTCCTTTCAATCATCGTTTTATTCAAATAGCTGACAACTGTTGCTGGCCCCCGGCCCATGGTTAGTTTATGGGCCTTAATGGATATTTTCATGGCTGCTTGATGGTGTGAGTGTGAGTGTGGAAAGTCAATTTTTTGGCTTAGGGCCATATGGTGTTTGTTGGCTGTATGACTCTGGCCACAACACCATTTAGTCACTTCATCATGGTGATAGGACATTTTTAGAGGCGTTGTGAAAACAAGAAAAAAACTACTTTCAAATAATTGTATAAAACGTTTTATTATCGTGACTTGGATAATTTCTCTAAAAGCAATTAGATTGACGTTAAGCAACAAGTGGGTGATTCCACACACAAAATGGAGAACAACAAGTAAACATGTGGTAGAAACTTGTGCGTCGTATGAGCCATGAACCGTAAGAGCTGTATGACGAGGTTTGCATAGTTCAAGGTATTAAAATACAACGATTGCGTTGGCTAGGTTATTTTGTAAGAATGAATGAAGAAGCACAGAAGGCTTTTAAAGGCGATCACGGTGGTATCCCCTTATCCGGAAGAACCAAAAACCAGATGGAAATTTTTAGTGGTGAAAGACATCTCGAAACTTGGTGTCTGAGATCTGAGAAGCGCCGCAGAAGATTGGAGCGCTATTTTAAGATCGGCTAGTGCGATAGGGTTCTGCCATAGCCAAGTTAAGGTGTGCTGAATTCGGCCGGGCCGAATCTAAGAAACTCACCACCATGGATTCTGCTAAAAATTTATACAAAAATAAGTTTTGATGAAGGGCATAATTTTATTCTACATACCAAACTTCTGTCAAACCAGCAAAAATTAAAGCTTCTAGGAACCGAACAAGGATAATCGAGAGACCGGTTACCGGTTAAGATATCTTCTTATATATAACAAGTAAAAGCGTGCTAAGTTCGGCCGGGCCGAATCTTATATACCCTCCACCATGGATCGCATTTGTCGAGTTCTTTTCCCGGCATCTCTTCTTAGGCAAAAAAGGATATAAGAAAAGAGTTGCTCTGCTATTAAAACGATATCAAGATATGGTCCGGTTCGGACCACAATTAAATTATATGTTGGAGACCTGTGTAAAATTTCAGCCAATTCGTATAATTATTGCGCCCATTGGGGCTCACGAAGTAAAATAGAGAGAACGATTTATATGGGATCTGTATCGGGCTATAGACCGATTCAGACCATAATAAACACGTTTGTTGATGGTCATGAGAGGATCCATCGTACAAAATTTCAGGCATATCGGTAATAATAATTGCGACTTCTAGGGGTCAAGAAGTCAAGATCCCAGATCGGTTTATATGGCAGCTATATCAGGTTATGAACCGATTTGAACCTTATTTGACACAGTTATTGAAAGTAAAAATAAAATACGTCATGCAAAATTTCAGCCAAATCGGATAGTAATTGCGCCCTCTAGAAGCTCAAGAAGTCAAATTCCCAGATCAGTTTATATGACAGCTATATCAGATTATGGACCGATTTCAACCATACTTGGCACAGTTGTTCGATATCATAACGAAATACTTGGTGCCAAAAATTCATTCCAATCGGATAAGAATTGCGCACTCTAGAGGCTCAAGAAGTCAAGACCCAAGATCGGTTTATATGGCAGCTATATCAGGTTATGGACCGATTTAAACCAAACTTGGCACAGTTGTTGGATATCATAAAAAAACACGCCGTACAAAATTTCATTCGAATCGGATAAGAATTGCGCACTCTAGAGGCTCAAGAAGTCAAGACCCAAGATCGGTTTATATGGCAGCTATATCAAAACATAGACCGATATGGCCCATTTACAATACCAACCGACCTACACTAATAAGAAGTATTTGTGCAAAATTTCAAGCGGCTAGCTTTACTCCTTCGGAAGTTAGCGTGCTTTCGACAGACAGACGGACGGACGGACGGACGGACATGGCTAGATCGACATAAAATGTCACGACGATCAAGAATATATATACTTTATGGGTTCTCAGACGAATATTTCGAGTAGTTACAAACAGAATGACGAAATTAGTATACCCCCCATCTTATGGTGGAGGGTATAAAAATCAATTTGTGTTTGTTTGTAGGTTTGAAGGTTTGTTTGTTTGTGTGTTCCTTATAGACTCAGAGACGGCTGAACCGATTTTCTTGAAATTTTCACAGATGGTGCATAATGATCCCGTGGTGAAAACAATGTACTACATTATTTTTTGATAGCTGAAGGGGGAACGGACCCTCCCCCTTACCCTAATTTCTAATCACAAACGCCAGATCACGGAGAGGGGATGGTGCGACTTAAGCCAAATTTTGTATACTCTCTTATAGTAACCTAGAAATAAAAATTTGGTATAAAATATATTGCGGATCGGGTACCTAGGGGGGCCGCCCCGCCCTTAAACCTACGCAAACATATATTTAGACCAATCACAACAATATGGGACTCAAATGAAAGGTATTTAGGATAAGAAAACGTATCTGATATCCAATTGTCGGACTAAGTGTTAGGGGGACCACCCCAAGCCCCAAAACACCCCTAAATCGGACATATTTGCCGACCATGGCAGTATGGGACTCAAATGAAAGGTATTTGCGAGTAGAATACGAATCTAATATCCAAATGTGGGACGACGTTTCTGGGGGTCCACCACTCCCCCAAAACACCCCCCAAACAGGACTTATTTACTGACCATGGCAATATGGGGCTTAAATAAAAGGTATTTGAGTGTAGAATTCGAATCTGATATCCAAATATGGGACCAAGCGTTTGGGAGCCGCCTCTCCCCAAAAACATCCCTCAAAGGGGACAAATTTACGACCATAGCAATATGGGGCTCAAATGAATTTTCTTTGAGAGTAAAGCACGAATCTGATATCAATATTCGGGAAAAGTGTTTATGGGGCCACCCCACCCCCACAACACCACCCAAATAGGAAGTATTTGCTGACTATTGCAATATGAGGCTCAAATAAGAGGGTTTTTAGAGTAGAATACGAATCCGGTATATATTTTCAAAGCTAATTTACTGAGTGGCCTCACATCCCCCAAAACACCCACCAAGCCAGTCATGTTTGCCGTCCTTGGAAATATGGGGCTCAAATTAAAGGCATTTGGGAGTAGACCACTTATCTGATATCAACATTAGGGACCAATTGCCTAGCGGACATCCCACAACCATAACAACCCCCAAAGAGGATGTATTTGGTCACCAAGACAATTTGGGTCTTAAAGAGAGTGGAACTAAATATTTATAGTTTTTAGGGCCAATACCCTAAATTGGACATATTTGCTGATTTTTGCAATAATGAGTCTAAATGAGATTAGAAATCGAATTTAATATCCAATTTTGAGGGCAATGGCAATATGGGGTTTAAATAAATGATATATAGATATATGAGAATAGAGCACGTTGCTAATATATTTTCCGGGCTTATGGTTTGGGGGATCGCCTCAATCCCCAAAACACCCCTAAATCGGGCATATTTACCGACCATGTCAATATGTGGCTCAAATGAAAGGTTTTGGGGAGTAGAGCACGAAATTGATACCCACTTTCGGAACCAATTTTCTGGGGGTCTACTCCTTTCCCAAAATACACCACAAACAGCAACTTTTCACTGACCATCGCAGCATGGGGTTCAAATAAAGGTATATGGGAGTAGAATACGAATTTGATATCCAAATGTAGGACCATGTATTTGGGGCGTCACCCCATCCCCAAAACACCCCCCAAAGGTTAAAAAATTTTCGACCATGCCAATATGTGGCTCAAATGAGAGGTATTTGAGATTACAAAACGAATTTGATAACCAATTTTGGGACCATGTGTTTGGGGGACGCCTCATCCTGTAAACTCCCCTCAAAACCAATAGCAATATGGGGTTTAAATAAATGGCATTTGAGAGAAGAACATGATGCTGATATTTTTTCAGGGCCAAGTGTATGGGGGACCATCTCACCCCCGAAAACACCCCTAAATCAGATATCATGAGAATATCGGGTTGAAATAAAGTATTTTAAGAATGGAGTACACCTTACAACCAAACTTAAATTCGTAGCTAGCCGCTTGAAATTTTGCACAGATACTTAATATTGATGTTGGGTCGTTGGGACAGTCTAATTTACATTTTACATACCTATGTACGTTTTGGTGGGTATCCAATGTTAAGATCTATCCAACCTTTTGGAATTCTACTTATTTGAATGCCTTGATTAATATTTTCCCCGTATTTCTTTTCCTAAATTCCAAACACTGGTTTAGTACAACTTCCCTTTAAGTTCTAGATGAATTCCTTGCTACTTTTCTCTTTTTCTTTTGCATCTCTAAATCTTTAAGCTTAGAACAAGATTTTGACACGTGTCCCAATTCCTTGAATTGTGTTTTTATGCTCCCCTAAGGGATACAGCCTACAAACATATCTTCAAAGATAATAAAACGATTGAAAAAGTTAAGAGTTACTGTAGAAAACCTCAAAGGATGTCTATACCTGCCAAATAAGACAACTTCATCAACAAAAAAAACAACACCAGCATCAACAACAACAACAACAAAACTCCAACGCTTTATATCCCTGCAACTGGCCAAGAAAACTTGTAAACTTTTTATTAAAAAGTTTAAATTGAAAATAAAAGAACGAGCAATGCGCTTAAAGTCTATACCCTTTTGGCTGTAACAGACATTTGCCAGTGATATTTAAGCACATTCATTTTCATGATATTGCCATTTAATTCATGCTCAATACCCATAACATTAGCATAGGACCTTCAAAAGAGGATATCGACAAGCATATGTAAAACACTCCTTTGCTATGTGCTTTCTGTGTCTTAGCCTATGCTACAAAAAGGACGTAAATGGCAACAACATGGGAAATTCTTTTTTTTTTGCCCTAAATTCCTTTAGCGGCAAAAAATGTTAAAAACAAAAATTCTATGAGAATTAGAGCGTGACGATACTAAAAAATTATGAAAAAAATATGAAGCCAAACCATTTGAGTGGAATGTAGGGAATTAAGGGAATTTTGTATATTTCTATTTTCTTAGGCGGCCATTTTGTTGCCTTAAAACAAGAAATTTTTATGCATGAGATCGTATGGTCGCTGTTTTTTCATACCTCATTCCCATTTAGTTTGAGTTCCCCAGAAGAAGGTTTAATAAAAAATGGCGAAAAAATCCAACAAGGGATGCTATTTTGAATCACCTGGTATTTCGATAGCTGTGACTTTATTCTTTGACATTTGACAAGCAGAAACTACACCATTATAAACCAATAAGGAAAGGCAAAAGTCGGGCGGTGCCGACTTTATAATACCCTACACCTACCCTATAAATGCAAAAGGTGGGCTATATATAATTCTGAACCAATTTTGATGGACCTCGGCGAATGTTTTGACAAATGACAACAAATTAACCAAAATCTGAGGAACATATACATGGGGGCTATATCTAAATCTGAACCGATTTTGACCAAACTTTATGGATATTGTGGAAGTCGGAGAGGAAAGCATTGTACAAAATTTTGGGAAGATTGGTCAATAAGTGCGCTTGCAGTGGGTCTAGAAGGGAAAATCGGGCGATATATATATCTATGGGAGCTATATCCAAATCTGTAACGACTTCTATGAAATTCACCAGTAACATCGAGAGTCATAACAAAATCCCTCCTGCCGAAACTCGAGAGAATCAGTTAACAAATGGCCATTTTATGGCAAAATTACTGCAAATCGGACGAACATATATATGGGAGCTATATCCAAATATCAACCGATTTCTATAAAATTCACCAGTAACATCGAGAGTCATAAGAAAATCCTTGCTGCCGAAGTTCGAGGAATTCACCAATAATATGGAGAGTCAAAAGAAAAATTTTCCCGCCGAATTTCAAGAAAATCGGTCAACAAATGACCATATTATTGCTGTATTACTGAAAATCGGACGAACATATATATGGGAGCTATATCTAAATATGAACCGATTTAGGTGAAATTCACCACTAATATTGAGATTCATAACAAAATCGTTTTTGCCAAATTTCGAGAGAATCGGTTAACAAATGACCATTTTATTGCTGTATTACTGCAAATCGGACGAACATATATATGGGAGCTATATCTAAATATGAACCGATTTCCGTGAAATTCACCAGTAATATTGAGATTCATAACAAAATCGTTTTTGCCAAATTTCGAAAGAATCGGTTAACAAATGACCTTTTTAGTGCTGTATTACTGCAAATCGGACGAACATATATATGGGAGCTATATCCAAATCTGAACCAATTTCTATGAAATTCGCCAATTATGTCGTGATTCATAACAAACCCCTTCTTGCCAAATTTCGAGAGAATCGCGTAACAAATGACAATTTTATTGCTTTATTACTGCAAATCGGACACATATATATATGGGAGCTATATTCAAATATGAACCGATTTTTAGGAAATTCACCAATAATAGTGAAAGTCAAGAGAAAATTTTTCCCACCGAATTTAAAGAAAATCGGTCAACAAATGACCATTTTATTGCATTATTACTGCAAATCGGACAAACATATATATGTGAGCTATATCCAAATCTGAACCGATTTCTATGAAATTCACCAGAAAGATCGAGATTCATAACAAAACCCCTCTTACCAAATTTCTAGAGAATCGCTTAATAAATGTATATTTAATTGCTGTATTACTGCAAATCGTAGGAACATATATATGGCAGCTATATCCAAATCTGAACCGATTTTTTCCAATTTCAATAGGCTTCGTCTCTAGGCCAAAAAACATGCCCGGATGAAGGTTGCGACCTGTAGTTTGTACACAAATTAACATGGACAGACAGACGGACAGACGGACATAGCTAAATCGAAGAAGAAATTGATTCTGAGTCGATCGGTATACCTATCAATGGGTCTATCTCTCTTCCTTCAAGGTGTTACAAACAAATGCAAGTTCTAATACCCTGTACCACAGCAGTGGTGTAGGGTATAAAAATGTAATCATACCTAGCTTCAACAACGCCTTGAAATTGTAACAAGTAAGAGCTTGCCAAGTTCGGCCGGTCCGAATCTTATATACCCTCCACCATGGATCGCATTTGTCGAGTTCTATGGGAGCTATATCAAATTATAGTCCGATTCGGACCATAAATGAATGATGAACATTGTAGAAGTCATTGTGTAATATTTCACTTCATTCGGATAAGAATTGCGCCTTGTAGGGTGTCAAGAAGCAAAATCGGGAGATAGGTTTATATGGGAGTAGTATCAAGCTTTTGATCGATTCAGATCATATTAGACACGTATGTTGAAAGTCATGAGAGAAGCCGTTGTACAAAATTTCAGCCAAGTCGGATGAGAATTGCGCCCTCTAGAGGTTCAAGAAGTCAAGATCCCTGATTGGTTTATATGGCAGCTATATCAGGTTATGGACCGATTTGCGCCAAATTTAGCACATTTATTGGAAGTCATAACAGAACATCTCAGCCAAATCGGATGAGAATTGCGCCCTCTAGTGGCTCAAGAATTCAAGACCCAAGATCGGTTTATATGGCTGCTATATCAAAACATAAACCGATTTGATCCATACTTAGATCAGCTATTGGAAATGATACCAAAACATCACGTGCAAAATTACAGTCAAATCGGACGAGAATTGCGCCCTCTAGAGGCTCAAGAAGTCAAGACCCAAGATCGCTGTATATAACAGCTATATCAAACATAGACCGATTTGAACCATACTTAGAGCAGTTGTTGGAAATGATACCAAAATACCACGTGCAAAATTCCAGTCAAATCGGGCGAGAATTGCGCCCTCTAAAGGCTGAAGAACTCAAGACCCAAGATCGATTTATATAACAGCTATCTCAAAACATAAACCAATTTAAACCATGCTTCCAACAGTTGTTGGAAGTGATATCACAACACTATGTGCAAAATTTCAGTCAAATTGGATAAGAATTGCGCCCTCTAGAGGCTCAAGAAGTCAAGACCCAAGATCGGTTTATATGGCAGCTATATCAAAACGAAGGCCGGTTTAAACCATACTTGTAGCAGTTATTGGAAATGATACCAAAATACCACTTGCAAAATTTCAGTCAAATCGGACAAGAATTGTGCCCTCTAGAGGCTCAAGAAGTCAAGACCCAAGATCGGTTTATATGGCAGCTATATCAAAACATGGACCGACATGGCAAGATAGACTTAACATGTCACGACGATTAAGAATATATACACTTTATGAGGTCTCAGACGCATATTTCGAGGTTTTACAAACAGAATGACGAAATTAAAGGGTGATTTTTTTGAGGTTAGGATTTTCATGCATTAGTATTTGACAGATCACGTGGGATTTCAGACATGGTGTCAAAGAGAAAGATGCTCAGTATGCTTTGACATTTCATCATGAATAGACTTACTAACGAGCAACGCTTGCAAATCATTGAATTTTATTACCAAAATCAGTGTTCGGTTCGAAATGTGTTCATTCACCGTAACGTTGCGTCCAACAGCATCTTTGAAAAAATACGGTCCAATGATTCCACCAGCGTACAAACCACACCAAACAGTGCATTTTTCGGGATGCATGGGCAGTTCTTGAACGGCTTCTGGTTGCTCTTCACTCCAAATGCGGCAATTTTGCTTATTTACGTAGCCATTCAACCAGAAATGAGCCTCATCGCTGAACGGTGAATGAACACATTTCGAACCGAACACTGATTTTGGTAATAAAATTCAATGATTTGCAAGCGTTGCTCGTTAGTAAGTCTATTCATGATGAAATGTCAAAGCATACTGAGCATCTTTCTCTTTGACACCATGTCTGAAATCCCACGTGATCTGTCAAATACTAATGCATGAAAATCCTAACCTCAAAAAAATCACCCTTTAGTATACCCCCATCCTATGGTGTAGGGTAGAAAAATCACCAAGCCCAGCCTTATATCTCGTCTATGACCCAATACCACCATTTGTGCTAAATTTTATGATTCTAGCTTTAGTCATTTTCGCTGGGCATTGATCAGTCAGTCATCAGTTTAGTTCGTCAGCTTCGCTTCGCTTTTATGTATAGGCAAAAAATTTTAACCAAAAATTTCGATTTGGAAAATTTTCCTACAAGCTTTTGCCAATTCTTAGCCTAAGACCTTAGATGCCTAATCATAATTATGGAGCTGAAATTTCAATTGAAATCTCTATGCATATGACATTAATTGCAAATCGTAGAGTAATTTCTTGGTAAATTTTAAATTACTTTTCCACGACATGTGGAATGGAAATTCCTTTGTCCCTTATTTTATGATGGCGCTGCGCATTGTTCGCATGAACCCTGCGAAGCTGTGGCTTGAGAGTTTCAATATCTGCTGTTGTTTTGATGGTGCTGTTGTTGATTTGTTCCAAATTTAATAAAGAAATTAAAATGCAAATTAAATATTTTTGTGAGTGTGTGTGTGTGAAAGCGTCAAAATACAAACACCACTTTAGCAAGGCCATTCACTTACTCCCTCCCGTTATGCTTTGGAACACTCTCACACACACACACACACACACACATACACTTCAAAGGCCACTCACAGCGTGAAGTCATTTTCATGATATTTGGTTACATACATTGGGGTGAGTTGGGCTAACGAGAATAATTGAATATGATGACGCAGAACTTATAAAGGCTATTTTTGGCAGGATTAAAGCTAGATTTGGATGCTTAGGTTTATTAAAAAAAATAAATAAATAAATACTGACATTGACCTTTCGTTCCTAGATTTAGAAATCCTCTTTGAATCCTGTGATAGTTTATCCTATTTCAAATTGTTATTTCTTTTGAAATGTGAAAGTTGCCCCGTGATTTCCCTTGTCGCTGTTCTGCCAGATCTGTTTGCCCTTTTTTCATGAGTTTTTTGACTTTGATGCATACTTTTGAATTCAGTGTGCATTGCTCCCGTGGCACTGTTTTATTCAGAGGGACGGATGTTGGCCATGTTTCAAGGCAAATGTGAATGTTAAAATAGTTTTTGCATTTTAGATTTATGTGTACAAAACCAAACACACACACACACACACTATGCATTCGCACAATCGCAGCTCTTCTAGTGCTAACAAGCATAGAGTGTGCTGACTCGAATCCTGGGAGTCTATGCTGGGTTGTAAAACGAATTCACTGGGCAAATATGAATTTGTATTCACTTTGGTGCCATAAAACGCTATGCCATATATCCTTGAAGTGCGAAAGTATAAAAGCTCAATGTATGCGGAAAAATTTAAGTTATTCCTAATGCAAAGCAGCCGAGTAATAGAATTGTAGAATTCTGCTCTCTGGATGCTTGAACTTTGTGTGTTTTCTTTCTTTTTTGTTTGTTTCTTTCTTCTTTCTTCTTCGGGAGGAATAATCTTTGGCATATAATTGAGCTGTTCGGCGAGTGTTAACATTTCCATTTTGACCCATTTCGCGCCTCATCAACGAAAATTCACTGTAATTTTGGGCAAATGGCAAATACGCTCAGTTTAGTTTTTGCTGATGCCATAGAAAATTAGTTGTAATAAATGTTTATTGTTTTCAAAGACAAAGGACAGCCGTGGACAATCACAAGCGCCAAATACTGTCTACCAAATACAAGAACTTGAGCCCAAGGGGTTGGAAATAATGTGCAAATATGTGTGCTTTTGTCCATCACTGACACAGAGCATAGAAATATACAAAGAAAAGATGTTTAAAGCAATAAAAGCGAGCTAAGTTCGGCCAGACCGAATCTTATAAGCCCTCCTCCATGTAATGACCGACTTTTCTTTATATGCAGAAACTAAAAATTGTTAAGGGGAGGTCAAGCAATGAATCCTGCGTTGCCCAAAAAGTAATTGCGGATTTTTTAAAAGAATGTAAATGCATTTTTAATAAAACTTAGAATGAACTTTAATCAAATATACTTTTTTACACGTTTTTTTTCTAAAGCAAGCTTAAAGTAACAGCTGATAACTGACAGAAGAAAGAATGCAATTACAGAGTCACTAGCTGTGAAAAAATTTGTCAACGCCGACTATATAAAAAATCCGCAATTACTTTTTGGGCAATCCATAGATAAGAATTGCTTCCCGATAGGTTTTATAATTGGATCTCTATCAGATTATGGACCGATTCAAACCATTCTTGGCATGTATTTTAGAGATCATAATAGATGTCACTGTGCCAAATTTCAGCATAAAAATAAGTAAAAGCGCGCTAAGTTCGATCGCGCCGAATCTTTTATACCCTCCACCATGGATGGCGAATGTTGAGTTTTTTCCCGTTATCTCTTTTCAGGCAAACATGTGATAAGAGGAAAGCATTGCTATGATATTGGACCTATAATATCAAGTTATCGTCCGATTCGGATCATACTGAATGTTGGAGACCATAGTAGAAGTCGTTGTGTAAAATTTCAGCGAATTCGATTAAAATTACACCCTATAGGGACGGACTCAAGATGTAAAATCGGGAGATTGGTTTATATGGGAGCTATATCTGGCTATAGACCGACTCAGACCATAATTGACACGTATATTGAAGGTCATGGGAGAAATCATTGTACAAAATTGTGGGCAAATCGGATAATAAATGCGGCCTTTTAAGGCTCAAGAAATCAAGGTCCCAAATCAGTTTATATGGCAGCTATATCAGGTTATAGACCAATTAGTTAGCATGATTAACACAGTGGTTGGAAGTCAAAACAAAACACCTCCTGCGAAATTTCAGCCAAATCGGATAAGAATGGCGATCTCTAGTAGCTGAAGAAGTCAAGATTCAAGATTGGTTTATATGGCAGCTATATCAGGTTATGGACCGATATGAACCATACTTAGCATAGTGGTTGGAAGTCAAAACAAAACAGCCAAATCGGATAGAAATTGCGCCCTCTAGAGGCTGAAGAAGTCAAGACCCCAGATCGGTTTATATGGCAGCTATAACAAAACATGGACCGATTTAAACCATACTTAGCATAGTTGTTGGAAATCATATCAAAACACTTCCTTTCACCTTTCAGCCAAATCGGATTGTAATTGTGCCCTCTAGAGGCTGAAGAAGTCAAGACCCCAGATAGGTTCATATGACAGTTATATCATGTTATCCATCGATTTGTGCCATACTTAGCATAGTTGTTGGAAATCATATCAAAACACTTCCTTTCACCTTTCAGCCAAATCGGATTGTAATTGCGCCCTCTAGAGGCTGAAGAAGTTAAAACCCCAGATCGGTCTATATGACAGCTATATCATGTTATCCACCGATTTGAACCACACTTGACACGTTTGCTGGAAATCATAATAAAACACCTCAAAACACCTCATGAAAAATTTCTGCCAAATCTGATAAGAACAGCGCCCTCTAGTGGCTCAAGAAATCAAGATTCAAAATCGGTTTATATGGCAGCTATATTAGGTTATGGACTGATTTGAGCCATACTTAACAAAGTTGTTAGAAATCATAACAAAACATCTCCTACCACCTTTCAGCCAAAGCAGATTGGAATTGCGCCCTCTAGAGGCTGAAGAAGTCGAAACCCCAGATCGGTTTATATGACAGCTATATCATGTTTTCCACCGATTTGAACCACACTTAACACGTTTGTTGGAAATCATAACAAAATACCTCAAAACAGCTCATGAAAAATTTCTGTCAAATCTGATAAGAACAGCGCCCTCTAGTGGCTCATGAAATCAAGATTCAAAATCGGTTTATATGGCAGCTAAAACAAAACATGGACCGATTTGAACCATACTTAGCATAGTTGTTGGAAATCATAACAAAACATCTCCTACCACCTTTCAGCCAAATCGGATTGGAATTGCGCCCTCTAGAGGCTGAAGAAGTCAAAACCCCAGATCGGTCTATATGACAGCTATATCATGTTATCGACCGATTTGAACCACACTTTACACGTTTGCTGGAAATCATAACAAAACACCTCATGAAAAATTTCTGCCAAATCTGATAAAAACTGCGCCCTCTAGTGGCACAAGAAGTTAAGATGTAGTACTTATTGATGTAGTACTTATTGACATTTGTCTTCAATCTTTGGATGTCAAAGTGGGTGGGAAAAACATTAGCCGAAAGTCGATTCCACATACGAACGGTTCAGGCGAAATAACAATTCTCTCTATAATGCATTGTGCGGTCCGCCGGCCAATCAATTACAAACGGCTGTGAGTTCCTGGAATGTCTAGTATCCCTGACATACATCCTTGCATCAGGAATAAGAAGACGAAATTCAGACGAACACACACCATGAAAGTACCGATAGAACAGCGCCAAACAACCCACATTGCGACAATGATGAAGGGAGGCAATAGAGTTGCATACCCCACTGTCCCCAATCAACGCCATCGCTCTCCTCTCTACACGGTCCAGTAGCTCCAGGGATGGCTTTGAAACTCCAGCCCATACATGTGAGTTGTACTCCATTTTCGGCCTTGTGAAAGTGGTGTGATGTTAAGAAGATCAGACGGAGTGAAGTAATTCTTACACCGTTTAAGCAAGCCTAAACACTTGAATGCTTCTTTCGACACTTCGAATACATGTTTAGCCCAAGGGACATCATTTTGTATTTTCATGCCCAGAACATTAAGAGCTTCTGATTGCTGATCAACATCTACACCGTTGATAGACAAAGGTTATCGTAATGGGTCAGCAAATCGTTTGTGTGAAAACAAGCTGGCCATTTCTGATTGGGGTCAAATGAATCGGAAGACACAGTTCCGATTCATTTGACCCCACTCAGAAATGGCCAGCAAATGTGTGGCAGAGTGTATCGTCCATAACCCGCCTCTTGTCCTCAATCTCTCGAAGACATGGCCTATGGGCGAATAAGTACGAATGACAGAGATTACTGTCATCCACAAACGAGTAGATCGGATTCGATGTCTGACCCAACATATCGTTGATGAAAATTAGAAAATGAGAAGTAGTAGGAGAAAGAACACAGCCTTGTGGCACACCTGCGGTCAATGTATACTCATCTGATGAGAACCCATCTACAACAACTCGTATAGTGCGATCTCTGAGAAAGCTCGAAATAAATCGAACGAAGCCATTACCGACACCAAATGCCACAAGCTTTGATAGTAGTGCAGCGTGTCAGACCCTATCAAATGCCTTGGAGATATCCAGAGCCACAACCTTACTCTCACCAAACTGGTGGATTGAGTGACTCCAACTTTCCGACACAGGTCATCCGTGGAGCGATTTCTGCGGAACCCATACTGTTGGTCGCTAAAAAAGCCATTAGACTCCAAATTCCTCAAAAGATGATAATTAACCATGCTCTCCATGACCTTGGAGAGAGCGGAGCATATCACAATTGGCCGATAATTCGCAGGGTTGTTGGCCTCACCCTTCTTGGGTATTGGCTGAAGGTTCGAAACCTTCCAACGCGCCGGAAAGACTCCCCCGCGGAAGGCAAGGTTGAAAAGGTTGCATAATGGACGAGCGAGCGTCGAAGAACACTTGCCCGAACCCCCGGGCCAGGGGATTTATTTACGTCTAGATTCTCAAGAACCCTTTCAACTCCACGAGTTCGAAGAAATATTTGGTGCATGTTGCCAGATATATTTTCGATTGAGATCAGTGGTTGATTGCTATCCGGCAGGGAAGAGTTCCCTGCAAATATTGGGTTGCCCAAAAAGTAATTGCGGATTTTTTTCATATAGTCGGCGTTGACAAATTTTTTCACAGCTTGTGACTCTGTAATTGCATTCTTTCTTCAGTCAGTTATCAGCTGCAACTTTTAGCTTGCTTTAGAAAAAAAGTGTAAAAAAAGTATATTTCATTAAAGTTCATTCTAAGTTTTATTAAAAATGCATTTACTTTCTTTTAAAAAATCCGCAATTACTTTTTGGGCAACCCAAAATTTCAGCCAACAGGTTAGCCTGTTGACCCGGTTGAGTCAGTGAACGTTTGATCGTCCTTAAAAAGAGTTGGAATTGATGAAGAACTGCAGCATGCAGACGCTGTTCGTAAGGAAATTTTTCGCGCCTAAGCACATTGGCACACGAAGATCTTGCCTGTTTGCGCAGCAGTTAAGTATTGGCATTTGTATCCAAGCGCCAGTTCCTGAATGCAACCTTTTTCGATCTGACAGCTTTCGTATCTTATTTCAGGAGATTTTGGGGATTTTTGGCACGATTTTGGGAATTCAATATTTCTGCAATTTTTGATCACATTTTTTCTCAAAAATCATACGAAGTCGAAGCAATATCATGACTCTTAAATATCGACACTTATTTTGGTTATATATACGGAATTAAATATTGGGTTGCCCAAAAAGTAATTGCGGATTTTTTAAAAGAAAGTAAATGCATTTTTAATAAAACTTAGAATGAACTTTAATCAAATATACTTTTTTTACACTTTTTTTCTAAAGCAAGCTAAAAGTTGCAGCTGATAACTGACAGAAGAAAGAAAGCAATTACAGAGTCACAAGCTGTGAAAAAATTTGTCAACGCCGACTATATGAAAAATCCGCAATTACTTTTTGGGCAACCCAATATTAGAGGGTATTAAAGAATAGGTTACAAAAAAATAATTGTCAAAAGTCAAATTTTCAATATTCGACAATTCTTGGAAATCCATAATCACCAACATAATTGCTTGCTATGTCAACTTTCAATATGATGGAATTAAAAGCCCATGCTTCCAACACAATGTCTGGATTGGCTGGATTCGTTGTAACCTTCCAAATTAATGTACATAATACTCTTTATTTTATTGTTTTCCCATTGTTAGCACTTTTTTTTTTAATAAATGTTACAAAAGCTATAAAACTCTTTGATGTGGTTTTATTTTGTCACATTTAATGCGAAAACTTTTAATGACTTTGTGTGTGTGTGTGTCATAAAAACAAAATTTGAAAAATCATATCAAATTCATGTTTGCCCATCAATGTCCATTGCACACGCTCGTAGCTTTGTAGCACTTTAGACCAATTTATTTATGTGCTGATCCCAGAACTAAAGAAAAACCTGTGAATGGCAAAGCAAGAGAGCAAATTTTGTTTCAAAGCCGAAATATTCATTTGAAAAATTTTCCAAAGAATTTACCAAATATTTTATTGTGTTTCATTGTTAGCTTAGGCTTTGTTAGGACAAGACTCAGTTTTGTGGCTTTATAAACACAATTCATTGTTGGCAAATAAATGTCTTGTGTGTATTGCCTGAAAAGAGGTGGAAAACCTGCTGTCACACACACACGCACATAGCCTATGAACCATTTTTCAAAAAAAAAAAAAATATTAAATTTTAATCTGAAACCCAACATCCATGATATGGCACAAATTGTGAATGCTCACAATGAAAATGCAATTCTAAGAAGTTGGCAAATATGCGGGACGACCTGAAGGTAACTTCTTCGAATTGAACAATCCTTGGAGATGAGAAAACAAATATCCTTCTTAGTTCTATAAACAAAATTATTAAGGCTATGCTACAGCACGTGCTCAATGCGAAACAAAGTAAATGGAATTACTTCAGTTATAAAGTCCTTAAAATCATAAATAAAGGGAACAAATTAATTTTGCAAAATCTTATACATAAAATGTAAGGGAAGGCAAATGTTGGGAGTTGCTGACTTAATCATAACCCAGGCCTATAAAATTGGAAGATCGTATATAATAAATGGCTAAGTACGTGAAAATACTAACTCCGATTGTGTTGCAAATGCAAATTTTGCCCATGAACATTCCACTAAGGAACAGGGGCAAACTTCTCACATATCAATGAGTGCAGTCCGATTCAAGTTTAAGGTCAATGATAGGGGGCCTCCTTTTTATAGCCGAGTCCGAACGGCGTGCCGCAATGCGACACCTCGTGGGAGAGAAGTTTTAAATGGCTTAGTACCTCTCAAATGTTGCCAGCATTAGGTGGGGAAAACCACCGCTGAAAATTTTTTCTGATGGTCTCGCCAGGATTCGAACCCAGGCGTTCAGCGTCATAGGCGGACATGCTAACCTCTGCACTACGGTGGGCTCTAACGGACAGACGATTGTGTTAGTGAACAAAAATCACTGAGTACCCAATAGCAACACTGAGAGAAATAACAAGTAGAAGCGTGCTAAGTTCGCTAAGGTTCGAATCTTATATACCCTCCACCAAGGATCGCATTTGTCGAGTTCTTTTCCTGGTATCTCTTTTTAGGCCAACAAAGGAGACCGTGGTAGAAGTCATTGTGTAAAATGTCAGCCAATTCGAATTAGAATTGCATCCTTTAGGGACGAGATCGGTTTAGGGAGGGAGATCGGTTTATATGGGAGTTGCATCAGGTTACAGACCGATTCAGACCATACTGAAGATCATGGGAGAAGCCGTTGTACAACATTTTAGCCGATACGATCGAGAGGCTCAAGAAGTCAGGATCGCAGATGGGTATATATGGCAGCTATATCAGACTATGAACCGATTCGAACCACAGTTTTTAGAAGTCATAACAAAGCACATCATGCAAAATTTCAGCCAAATCGAATAAAAATTGCATCGCCTAGTGGCTCGAGAAATCTAGATTCAAGATCGGTTTATATGGCAGCTATATCAGTTTATGGATCGATTTCAACCATACTTGGCAAAGTAATTGGAAGTCGTAACGATAGACGTCATGTAAAATTTCAGCCCTTTCGGATAAAAAATGCGCCCTCTATAGTCTCAAGAAGTCAAGACCCCAGATCGGTTTATATGACAGCTATATCGGGTTATGGGACGATTTCAATTATACTTAGCACAATTGTTGGAAGCTATAACATAATATCTCATGCAAATCGGATAAGAATTGCGCCCTCTAGTGGCTCAAGAAGTCAAGATTCAGGATCGGTTTATATGACAGCTATATCAAAACATGGGCCGATATGGCCCATTTACAATCCCAACTGATGTGCACTAATAAGAAGTATTTGTGCAAAATTTCAAGCAGCTAGCTTTATTCCTTCAAAAGTTAGCCTGCTTTCGACAAACGGACGGACGAACGGACAGATGGACGGAAATACGGACTGACAGACGGACTGACAGATGGACTTACAGACAGACGGACGGGCAGACGGATGGACAGACGGACTGACAGATGAACTTACAGACGGACGGACAGACGGACGGACAGACGGACGGACAGACGGACGGACAGACGGATGGACAGACGGACGGACAGACGGACAGACGGACGGACGGACAGACGGACGGACGGACAGACGGACGGACAGACGGACGGACAGACGGGCGGATAGACAGACGGACAGACGGACGGACAGACGGACGGACAGACGGACGGACGGACAGACGGACGGACAGACGGACGGACAGACGGATGGACAGACGGACGGACAGACGGACGGACAGACGGACGGACAGGCGGACGGACAGACGGACGGACGGCCGGACAGACGGATCGACAGACGAACGGACAGACGGACGGATGGACAGACGGACGGATAGGCGGACAGACGGACGGACTGACATGACTAGATCGTCTTGGATTTTTTCGCTGATCAAAAATATATTGGGTTGCCCAAAAAGTAATTGCGGATTTTATAAAAGAAAGTAAATGCATTTTTAATAAAACTTTGAATGAACTTCAATCAAATATATTTTTTTACACTTTTTTCTAAAGCAAGCTAAAAGTAACAGCTGATAACTGACAGAAGAATGAATGCAATTACAGAGTCACAAGCTGTGAAAAAAATTGTCAACGCCGACTATATGAAAAATCCGCAATTACTTTTTGGGCAACCCAATATATACTTGATAGGGTCGGAAATGGATTTTTCGATGTGTTGCAAACGGAATGACAAAATGAATATACCATCATCCTTCGTTGGTGGGTATAAAATTTTCAGCAACATTTTCTCTAATGACAAAATTTCAGTGAAATTTTCTCTAAAGACAAAATTTCAGTGAAATTTTCTCTAAAGACAAAATTTCAGTGAAATTTTCTCTAAAGACAAAATTTCAGTGAAATTCCATCTAAAGACAAAATTTCAGTGAAATTTTATGTAAAGACAAAATTTCAGTGAAATTTTCTCTAAAGACGAAATTACAGTGAAATTTTCAAACTTCATTTTGATCTAAAATCCAAATTTTAACGAAAAACTTTGTATACACAAAATTCATTGAAACTTTCATAAGTTTTCAAAAAAATTTTCTCTTAAGGTAAAATTTCAATGAAATTTTCGCTTAAGACAAAATTGCCGTTAATACAAAATGTCAGTGAAATTTTCCATAAAGGAAAAATCTTTCGAGACGAGGTAATGATAGGAGATTTTCTTTTCATATGGAAGAGGAAAGCCACAGATCGCAACACACACAAACCACTACTATGGGACGCGTTGCGCCCTTGGTTAGAAGATTTTTCAACCATATTTGGTGTGCCGTACATTAGTATGTTGTATTTGTATCATATTTATTGCGAAAATGCCTCTGTGATACAAATACCTCATAAACCACGCTCGACAACCATGTCTATTAGCTGTACTTTTTCCCAATGCATGTGTTTTAGTGTAATGAAAGATTTATTTAACTGCAACATTTACACTACTTCCATCTGGGCATCCAAAAGCAAAATTTCATTGATAATTTCTATAAAGACAAAATTTCAGTAACGTGCGTATGAAGAAAAATTTTCAGTGAAATTTTCTCAAAAAAAAAAAATTTAAATGAAATCATTTCTAAAGACAAAATTTCCATGAATTTTTTAATTTCTGATTTCAAGTTGTTTTCTTAATAAATTTTTTTACCATTATGGGTTTCATTATGTCCACCATTCAAAAAAATAATCCTAACTTTCCCTTAAAAATTTGTTTATTTCAAGAAATTTCCCTCTGAATTGTCTTTTGCTGTATGGTTGGCTAAAGAATTCCCATTTTAGGTTGTAAACAGCAAGTGTTGTTGTTGCCTTGTAAAGTTGGCTTAAAATTTGTTCGCCCAATTTATGGTCCACAAACAAAACAAAATTGTAACTTCAACAACTATGAAACTTCTGAAAAAGGCCAGTAATTATGAATATTACAGCAAGTTGGTAGATTAAGTTGCTAACAAAAACTAACTTTTGTGAAACCCTTCATTGGACTAAGCTGTAAATGATTCCATTTTTTTATTGAGCCATCATAAGGTTTTCTTTGAAGTTTAGTGGTTGACTTCCTTGCAAATAAACTCTCAAGTTTCAAAATATTGGCTCCTTTTGCTTTCCAAGTAGGGGGCAAGGGAGAAATCCCATCTAAAATCCAGGAATCCCCAGCAGGTATGCCCCTACAATAAAAATGTAAATGAATCAAATCCCTTGTTTAATAAATTAATAATGGCCAGAATTTAAAATGAATTGATTACCATCAAAGATGCTTTCGAGGCAAGATATCCAAAGAAAAATCAGCTTAGCTTAGCTGGTTGTGCCCAAACATCGACAAAAGTTTTTACCTAAATGCTTGACTAACTTTTTGCCAATGAGGCAAAACAAACAGAGTAATTAGATGCTTTACCTAAGGAGGGTAAGAAATACTTGAGGAAGGATTTCAAATGTTTACCTTTGCTCAGTTTTTTTTTTTATTATAACGCTAATGCCAAAGGGAAAGATTGGAGTTGTCTTCAAAAGCACAGCTAAACGAAACGAGAGAGACAGAGAGTGAGAAACGTGCAGTGAAGTAGAAAAAATGGATTTAGCGCACCAAAAACCCCCTTTTATCCCTAAAGCCTTGGTTTAAATTTTTAAAAGCATTTTTAAAATTAAATTGAATTTCCAACTGATTTTCTACAGCCACAGTGGAAAAGATAAATGATTGGTGCATATCTCAACAGTACTCAACATTTAAAACTTTTATAAGTTCGAAAAATCATAAAATACAGAGAGTTCAAATCCACCAAAAATCAGGTTTTTTAACTCTGTGCTTTTCTATTGACACTTTTGCTTAAATTGAAAAGTCCTTCCCCATAACATTTGGCATGGATTTTTAAAGCTTAAATCTTAGAAAAGGAAGTCATCTTGTTAGCTACCTACAAACTTAATGTTATTGCTTTGGCTGTTGCTGCGGCTGCAAGGCTACGTCACCCTGCCCTTAGCCAACTTTAAGTCTGCTGCGAACACCTTTTTCCACTTTAATTAATCAACATTGAAATTTTGTCCGTTTTTCCGTTTGCCTTTCCAAGCCAATAGTTTTATATTTCAACGTAGCATAAAAATTCACTGCTAAGGTTAGGGACTGTTTGCTTGAAAAAATACAAATACACAATTAATGTGAGATGGACAGAGTTGCCAATAAAAAATAAAATGAAAACAAATTGGCAACTAAGTAAAAATAAAGTACACTTCAACAAAAAAAATCAATTTTTTTTTTAATTTCACAAAAATTTTACTAAAATAAAGGTAAAACTATTTTTTACACCCAAAAAAAAAATTTTTATTAAAATTTGGTAAAATTTTGTAACATATTTTTTGTTTGTTTGTTGCCAGAAGCATTTGACTGGTTTCCTGTATTGTGATTTTATTTTCGACCAAGAAAAATCATCAGCAGGAGATGTCAAATGGATCATGGTGTTTTGCAACCATTCCAACTAGAGTAAGTAGTAAAGCACTCATCTGAATTTGAACTCAAAGAGGCCTGTTCAAATTCAGATGCGTGCTTTACAACTTACTCTAGTTGGAATGGTTGCAAAGCACCATGATCCATTTGACCTCTCCTGCTGATGATTTTTCTTGGTCGAAAATGAAATCACAATACAGGAAACCAGTCAAATGCTTCTAGCAACAACACACGTTTTTTGTTGTACTATTCTTTGAATAGAAATCATTAAACAATGGTCTAATAAGAATCTCAATAAGATTTAAAGACCAAAAAAGAATGCGCAAACAGACAAAACTGAAGCTTTGACTTAAATTTAATAAATATCGAGTTCCGACTTTTTTATTTTCATTAAACATTAAACAATGGTCTAAAGCCGGACAACATCCTGCAATGGAATCTCAAAATGTCATTTTCATAAAAAATTTCCTCAAAATTTCTTCTTTAAAGAAAAATGCATCAAAGTATAATTTTCTTAAACATTTCCATCTAGGTATAATTTTTCGTAAGAAATTTTGTCAAAATTGGTTTTTCACCAAACATTTTATCAAAAACGATTTGCGTAAAAAATTTTTGCATAATTTCGACTTTCATAGAACAGTTCGTCGAAATTCTATGATTTTCATGGAAAAATTTCATCGAAATATGATTTTCATAGCAAATCTCATTAAAATTTGATTTTCATAAAAAAATTTCCTCCAAATTTGGATTTTCATAGAAAATTTGAAATTCGACTTTTAACCAAATTTTAGTGCAGCAGCGGCAGAGGAGTTGCCGTTGTCTATCGTTCGAAGCCCTCAATACTGCTTCCAACAGATGCACAGAATCATGTGTACCACGAAAGTAGTGTAATTGTCACAGAAAAAATGTCTGTCATTACACAAAAATACATGCATTGGGTAAATGTACAGCTAATAGACAGGGTTGTCGAGCGTGGTTAATGTGGTAATTCTATCATAAATGTGTTTTCGCTGTTAATACGATTCAAATACACCAACCATAGTAGTTTGAGTGTGTTGCTATCTTTGGCTTCCCTTTTCCATCTGCATCTCCGATCATTGAGCTCGTCCCGAAAGAGAAACACACAAAAATTGTAAAATTTAATGATCTCGCCCTAACAGGCAAAAAACTTGAAAAATTAAAAATTCGGCAGAGAGCCATTGCCATTGTCTTAGCGTTCGAAGCCCTCAATACTACTTCCGACAGATGCACAAAATCATGTGTAGTACGGAAGAAGTGTAATTTGTCACAGAAAAAAAGTCTGTCATTACATTATGTCTGTCTGTCATTACACAAGGAAAATTTGGTCAATATTGAATTTTTCAAAATTTAATCGAAATATGATTTTATTTAAAAAAATGTTCCAAAAAAGACTTTCAAGGATTTCAACAAACGATTTTCATTTACAATAAAAATATGGTCAACTTTTTTATGTCTTTTAAATTTTTTAAAAATTTTAACCTTTACCAAAGTATTGTTGTTCTTAGGCAACATTGGCTATGACCATAACGTTGACATTCCGACGACGATGATTAAGTGGTCGATGATCATGATGATGATGATGGTGTGGCATGGTTTACATGACTTTGGTGGTGTAAATAAATCATTTAGTACTTGACCAAAAACCCCAAAACACCAGCTTGAATCTGGTCGAGTCAGAAGGCCAGAGGGAAATGAAGGGATGGGAGCAAAAAAATTGAAACACAATATGTCAGTTGCCGTTGGTTTTAATAACCGCTCACATTTAAATATTTCAAATTCTTGGGACTGCCTCTGCCTTTGGCATATCAAAACACAGAACTCTTTGCTAATTGGTTTGCTTTTAGCAAAATTTACTATGAAAATGAACAATTTTCACAAAAAGTGATTAGTTTCGGTCCAGGGAAAAGGAAAATTCAAGGGTTTCAAGGATTTTATATTGCGGCTAAATAAGAAGAGTAACAAGATGTGGGCGAGACTAAGAAAAACTAGGCTATGATAAGTCATGTGGAAAAAGGGTTAATGACTGTACGCAGTAAAGCACTATTGGGAAAAATTTAACTATAACTAAGAAAAGGCTCTCGTTGGCATTATTATGTCTCATTTTCAAAACTTTAAGGATTAAATGGAGATGGTTGCTAGGTGCACTACTCTCATTAATAAAAATGATAAAAATGTTTTGGCTTTGATAATTAATACCTTACTAAACATTTAAATGTTATTCTATAAAGAAAAAATATATGTCAGATTTTGGGGGATGGGGTGGTTCCCCAGACACTTGGTCCGACAATTGGATATCAAATAAGTTTTCTAATCTATAATAAAAAAGGTCCATTATCAAGGTCCCTTAAACTTGAATCGGAAAGCACTCATTGATGTGTGAGAATTTGCCCCATCTCGGTTCCTGGTGGTAATGTACTTCATTAGGATAATGTTCTCATTAGAGGAGGGACGGCACCTCAGACATTTCAACTCAAATGTGGATATCGAATTCGTGCTGCACTTTCAAATCCCTTTAATTTGAGCCCCATATTGCCATGGACGGTAAATATGAACCGTTTGGAGGGTGTTTTGGAGCTGGGGCGGCCACCGGCACTTTTCAACCAACGGAAATGAAGTTCAGTTAAGGGGGTGCTTTAGGGCGTACCCCAAAACACTTGGGTCCAAAATTGGGTATCAAATTCGTTTTCTACTTTCAAATACCTCTCATTTGAGTCCCATATTTCCATAATGGGTCATATAACCCATTTGACGTATCTTTAGGAGGAAAGGCGTCACCTAGACTTGAACTCACCTAGACTTAATGTCATATTCATAATCTACTCCCAAATACCTTTCATTTGAGTCACATAAAGACATGGTTGGCTAATATGCCCATTTGGGGGTACTTGGAGGTGGGGCGACCTCCCATTACTTGCATCTAATTTTTTGTGTCATATTTGTAATCTACTGTGGAATACTTTTCATTGTAGGCCCATATTGGTACATGATTGTCGAATATATCTGTTTAGAGGAGTTTTTGGATTGGGGAGGCCCGCTGGTCACTTGAACCCAAATTTTAATACGATATTCGCTTTCTAGTCTTCAAAACCTTTCATTTGATACCCATATTGTGCCTATTGGTCCACTTTTAATTTTGGATGGCGTTGTTGGGGTAAGGGGGAGGGACCGCCTCTATCCGATATCTAAAAATTATATAGCCTATGTATCCTTCCAGACACACTTACACAAACTGAGAAATTTTTAAGAAAATTGGTTTTTGGTTCTACCGAACAATCAAAAACACCGAGTCCCATAAACTCATGATGGGTCATATGCCCATTTAAAGCCTTTTTGGAGGGAAGGGGGACCCCCTATACTTCGATCTGATTGGGTATGTCAGATATGTAATCTATTTCCAAATACCTTTCATTTGAGTTTGGGGGAATTTAGGGTTGGAGCGGCCCAATGGATACTTAGATCCAAATTTTAATTCCATATTCGTATTCTACTTCCCAATACCTTTCATTTGATACCCATATTTTCCCGATCGCTCCACTTTTGATTTTGAGTGTTGTTTTTCGGTAAAGGGGGTGGGTCCAGCCCCTTCCGAAATCAACAAACTATAAAGCCTCTTTCTCATTCCTGACCATATTCCCAATCTACTCCCGAATACCTTTCATTTGAGTCCCATATTGTCATGATCGTCAAAAAAAACCTATTTTAGGTGGTTTTGGGGTTGGGAAGGCCCCCCAGTTACTTGAACCCAATTTTTAATATGAAATTCCTTCTCTTCTCCTCAATACCTTCCATTTGAGTCCCATATTGTCCCGATGGGTCCACTTTTATTTTTGGTAGTACTTTTGGGGCAAGGGGGAGGGTCCTCCCCCTTCTCATTCCTGACCATATTCGCAATCTACTCCCAAATACCTTTCATTTGAGTCCCATATTGTCATGATCGTCAAAAAAAACCTATTTTAGGTGGTTTTGGGGTTGGGGAGGCCCCCCAGTTACTTGGACTCTATTTTTAATTTGAAATTCCTTCTCTTCTGCTCAATACCTTTCATTTGAGTCCCATATTGTCCCAATGGGTCCACTTTTATTTTTGGGTAGTACTTTTGGGTAAGGGGGAGGGTCCACGCCCTTCTCGTATTCGCAATCTACTCCCGAATACCTTTCATTTGAGTCCCATATTGTCATGATCGTCCAAAAAATCTATATTAAGTGGTTTTAGGGTTGGGGAGGCCCCCCAGCTACTTGGACTCAATTTTTAATATGAAATTCCTTCTCTTCTCCTGACTACCTTTCATTTGAGTCCCATATTGTCCCAATGGGTCCACTTTTATTTTTGGGTAGTACTTTTGGGGCAAGGGGGAGGGTCCTCCCCCTTCTCATTCCTGACCATATTCGCAATCTACTCCCGAATACCTTTCATTTGAGTCCCATATTGTCATGATCGTCAAAAAAAAACCTATTTTAGGTGGTTTTGGGGTTGGGGAGGCCCCCCAGTTACTTGAACCCAATTTTTAATATGAAATTCCTTCTCTTCTCCTCAATACCTTTCATTTGAGTCCCATATTGTCCCGATCGGTCCACTTTTAATTTTGGGTAGTACTTTTATGGTAAGGGGGAGGGTCCGCCTCCCCTCCGATATCAAAAAAATTATGTAGCCTATGTTTCCTTGCAGACCAACCTACACAACCAGTGAAAATATCAGGGTAATCGGTTCAGCCGCTTTTGAGTCTATACGGAACAAACAAACAAACACAAATTCAATTTTATATATAAAATTATTTGTATATAAATATTTTTTTTATATTTTTTTATAAATTATTATTTTTTTTTTTTAATTCACTTCAATTAGGGACAACTGAACCTGCATTTCCTTGACCAAACACATCAATTATATTTCCAATGGACTCAAGTCGAAGAGTGCCAAGTCCCTCCCACCTTTTTGGTATTTGACCAAAATGTTAAGAAGGAAAAACGAAAAAAATTAATGACACTTGGTGGTTAATAAAAGTAATGAACGAACATACATTTGGTGGGGAAGGGGGTTGTGATAAAAATCTACATTCTCTGTTGTGTCATGGTGCAATTTGCTTAAGCACCACCACCCACCAATAAATAGACAAAAGGACTTGTATAATTTCTAAATAATGAAACATTCATGCTGTCCACCCTTAGGAGACAAACACTGTTTCTCGTACTCCTTTCAGCTGCTTAACAAATGACCACAGTGAATTAATAAAATATGTATGACAAAACAAACAAAAAGGGGGAAGAGAGAGGAACTGGGGTAATTTCGTAACAAAAACACTACATTTTTATGACAATGATAAACAACAGCGTTCAACTCCTTGGGGGGTACCACCCCAGAGCCCGCACTGGACACCGGAAAGCAGACTCAACCTGTTGGTTGTCCTCTAATATATGACTATGGCCTATTATGTATTAAATGTGCTGAACTTACTTACCAGGCATTCTAATCTGTCTCAAAGGAGTATTAACCATGACAAATAAAATGGCTATTCTTTTTTTCTTCATTGTCTGAAAGTAATTTAATGCTCTGGTAATCGAATAGCTTCTGGCTGCATTTTTTGGTAATAAATTCATTTACTGTCATACTTGACTCAAATACCCATGGCTTGTTTCTTTTTTCTTTTGAAACACATCGAACATCAATAATCATGCCATAGTCCTTTGTGTTTGCAACAAGATTGCAGACAAGTCACAATGATTAAATGTCTTGTGCATCAAAGCTTAACGATTTTTTGTTTTTGTTTCGCCTTAAACGCCTTAAAGTCATATATAAGGTTCTAATCCATAATGTCGATAAACGGCTTAAATACCAAATCTTGTTTGTCTTAAGAAAGACTTTGCTGTTCCAAGCAAAAGCAAAGTGGTTAGAAAAAATATTTGACAAAAACTTAATTGATTTTCAGAAGTTTGGAATAAAATACGGATTTATTAAAAAAATCAAACAAGTAAGGATGGACTCAAGTTGGGCGAAACCTTTTATTTCTACTCCCAATATATCTTTCATTTGAATCCTAGATAGCCATGGTCGGCTAATATGCCCACTTAGAGGTATTTGGGGGTAAGGCTATCTCCCATTACTTGGACCTAATTTTGTATGCCATATTTGTAATCTACTGTCGGATACTTTTCATTTGAGTCCCATATTGATAGGAATGTCGAATATATCTGTTTAGAGGAGTTTTGGGGTTGGGGCGGGCCGCTGGGTACTTGGACGCAAAATTTCAAAATTTGACACGATATTCATTTTCTACTCTCCAATACCTTTCATTTGATACCCACATTGTGGCTCTCAGTCCTCTTTTAGTTTTGGGTGGGGTTTTTGGTGTAAGGGGGAGGGTCCGCCCCCAACCGATTAGTAAGAAATACATAACCTATGTTTCCTTTTTTTGATTCTTCGGAACAAACAAACAAACCGAGTCTCATAAAGTCATGATGGGTCATATGACCATTTAAAGCCTTTTTTGAGGGAAGGGGGACCCCCTACACTTCGATTTGATTTTGTTTGCCAGATTCGTAATCTACTCCCAAATACCTTTCATTTAAGCCCCATATTGATATGGACTACCAATTTGTCTGTTTGGGAGAATTTTGGGGTTAGAGCGACTTTCTGGGTATTTGAACCCAATTTTTAATATCGTATTCGTATACCTTTCATTTGATATACATATTGTATCGATCGGTCCACTGTTGATTTTGAGTGGTACTTTTGGTGTAAAGGGGAGGATCCGCCCCCTTCCGATATCAACAAATTATAAAGTATATTTCTTCTTCCTGATCATATTCGTAATCTACTCCCGAATTCCTTTCATTTGAGTTCCATATTGTCATGATCGTCAAATAAATCTATATTAAGGGGTTTTGGGCCTGGGGCGGGCGCCCCAGATATCAACAAATTATAAATCATATATCATCTTCTTGACCATATTCGTAATCTACTCCCGAATTCCTTTCATTTGAGTCCCATATTGTCATGCCCGTCCAATGAACCTATTTTAAGGGGATTTGGAGTTGGGGCGGCCCCCCAGTTATTTGGACCCAATTTTTAATATGTAATTCGTATTTTACTCCTGAATACCTTTCATTTGAATCCCATATTGTGCTGATCGGTACACTTTTATTTTTGGGTGGTACTTTTGGGGTAAGGGGGTGGGTCCGCTCCCCTTCCGATATCAATAAATGTTTCCTTCCGGACTAACTGACAAAATCTGTGAAAATTTCCAGATAATAGCTTCAGCCGTTTTTGAGTATATACGGAAGAAACAAATACAAATTAATTTTTAAACCCTCCGCCATAGGATGGGGGTATACTAATTTCGTCATTCTGTTTGTAACACCACGAAATAAGCGTCTGAGACCCTATAAAGTATATATATGCTCCATCGTCGTGACATTTTAAGTCGAACTAGCCAAGACCGTCTGTCCGTCCGTCTGTCCGTCCGTCTGTCCGTCCGTCTGTCCGTCCGTCTGTCCGTCTGTCCGTCCGTCTGTCCGTCCGTCTGTCCGTCTGTCCGTCCGTCTGTCCGTCCGTCTGTCTGTCCGTCCGTCCGACTGTCTGTCGAAAGCACGCTAACTGTCGAAGGAGTAAACCTAGCCGCTTGAAATTTTGCACAAATACTTTTTATTAGTGTAGGTCGGTAGGGATTTTAAACGGGCTATATAGGTCCACGTTTTGATATAGCTGCCATATAAACCGATCTTGGACTTCTTCAGCCTCTAGAGGGCGCAATTCTCGTCCGATTTGACTGAAATTTTTTACGTAGTGTTTTGGTATCACTCGGTTTATAACCTGATATAGCTGCCATATAAACCGATCTTGGGTCTTGACTTCTTGAGCCTCTAGAGGGCGCAATTCTCATCCGAATTGGCTGCAATTTTGCACGTGGTGTTTTGGTATCACTACCAACAATTGCGCTAAGTATGGTTCAAATCGGTTTATGTTTTGATATAGCTTCTATATGAACCGATCTTGGGTCTTGACTTCTTCAGCCTATAGAGGGCGCAATTCTCATCCGATTTGGCTGAAATTTTTTACGTAGTGTTTTGGTATCACTTCCAACAACTGTGTTGAGTATGATTCAAATCGGTTCATAACCTGATATAGTTGCCATATAAACCGATCTTGGATCTCGACTTCTTGAGTCTCTAGAGGGCGCAATTCTTATCCGAATGAATTGAAGTATTACACAATGACTTTTACAGTGTTCAGCATTCATTTATGGTCCGAATCGGACTATAACTTGATATAGCTCCATTAGCAAAACATTTCTTATTCAATATTCTTTGTTTGCCTAAAAGAGATACCGCCCATAGAACTCGACAAATGCGATCCATGGTGTAGGGTGTATAAGATTCGGGCCGGCCGAACTTAGCACTCTCTTACTTGTTATATATTGGGTTGCCCAAAAAGTAATTGCGGATTTTTCATATAGTCGGCGTTGACAAATTTTTTCACAGCTTGTGACTCTGTAATTGCATTCTTTCTTCTGTCAGTTATCAGCTGTTACTTTTAGCTTGCTTTAGAAAAAAAGTGTAAAAAAAGTATATTTAATTAAAGTTCATTCTAAGTTTTATTAAAAATGCATTTACTTTCTTTTAAAAAATCCGCAATTACTTTTTGGGCAACCCAATATAAGAAGATTTGGAAAAAATTCAATTGTAAGAAGAAAGTTTTTCACAATTTATTTTAATTCTATTATCAAAAGACGAAACACGTCCCTTTGTGATTGGTGTGTGTAGCTTTCTCTGGCTTTTCTTTTCCATTTGCATAGAAAATATCCAATCATTGAGCTCGTCTCGAAAGAGAAACAAACAAAAACAGTGCAATTTAATGATCTTCGCCCTAACTGGCAAAAAACTCGAAAAAAATTTTTGGTGAGAATATTTCGACATTTTTCTATTTTCAGGAGGCCACCGTAGCATGTCCGCCTTTGACGCTGAACGCCTGGATTCGAATCCTGGCGAGACCAAAAAACAAAAAACATTTTCAACGGTGGTTTTCCCCTCCTAATGCTTGCAACATTTGTGAGGTACTATGCCATGTAAAATTTCTCTCCAAATAGGTGTCGCACTGCGGCACTTCGTTCGGACTCGGCTATAAAAGGGAGGCCCTTTACCATTGAGCTTAAACTTGAATCGAGCTGCACTCATTGATTTGTAAGAAGTTTGCCCCTGTCCCTTAGTGGAATGTTCATGGGCAAACACTGCTACACTTCTTTGGAGAGAACTTTTAACATGGCACGATACCCTACAAATGTAGCCAGCATTAGTAAGGGGATAACCACCGCTGAAAAATGTTCTGATTTTCGCGCCGAAAATTCAACCCAGGCGCTCGGCGTCATAGGCGGAAATGCTAACCTCTGCGCCACTTTTGCCTTCACGCTATAACTTTTTATAAAGGAATAAGTTAGGTAAGAGTGGCAGTATTTATTCTATGGGTTGCCCAAAAAGTAATTGCGGATTTTTTAAAAGAAAGTAAATGTATTTTTAATAAAACTTAGATTGAACTTTAATCAAGTATACTTTTTTTACACTTTTTTTCTAAAGCAAGCTAAAAGTAACAGCTGATAACTGACAGAAGAAAGAATGCAATTACAGAGTCACAAGCTGTGAAAAAATTTGTCTACGCCGACTATATGAAAAATCCGCAATTACTTTTTGGGCAACCCAATAAATAGGCTTACTTATTTTATTTTAAGTCCATTGTGATACCACATGAGCGACATACCAGGCCAATGGTGCGATTCGACTCCACTACCCCAGCACTTTACCAACAAAAATTCGACCTTTCGAAATTTAGTGGGGATTGCATTGAAATTTGATTTTAATAGAATCTTGATTCGAAATTTGATGTCCACAGAACATTTTGTCAATGTAATCGAATTTCGACAAAATTTTCTTTGGAAGTCAATTTTTGAGGTTTTTTGTAAATCAAGTTGCGACGACACGCACTTTGTATAAAATTAAAATTTTTATAAAAATTTTCAATGAAAATCAAATTTTAATGAAACTTTGTCATAGAAAATTGCAGCAGTTTCATTAAAATTTGATTTTCATACGAAATTGTTATCAAAAATTTAATTTAATGCAATGTGCGTGCCGTTGTAAAATCATAATACATTTATAAGTCAGGAGAAGGTGCCCGAGTTTTGCCTTGTCTAAAAAATTCTTTGATTTTTTACATTTCATATTTTTTCTTCATTTTTGGGAATTTAGTTCTGCTTTTCCTTATACTAAACCACTATGCTATCTGCCAGACTGTCCCATCTGATGTTGATGCTCATATTACAAATCATTATAGTGTTTATCTTAAGAAACCAGCGAATAGCTGAAGGTCTTTTTTTTTACAGTGACAGGCATACCCCACACCATCCCCTACCACGAGGGGTGTACGTGTGTGAGTCAAAATGTACACAAGTGCAAGATAACTTGATTTGGTTCAAGTTACAATACAATTTGTCTTTGTCCATTAAGTATTTATTAAAGATTTACTTGATCGTCCATAGTGCCAACCTCCGACCCACCCATACAAAAATGCCAACTTCCAGCTTGCCATAGAGACAGTACGTGTTGGCTAAGTCTGCTTTCTCTTTTAGCCATGAGAGTTCATCACATAAATTATTGCCTAGTCCCTGAGGAGGGGAAGGGAAAGAAGAGGGGGGCCATGATGCCTTATGCGCGTATAACGAACAATTTTCGGGAGTTGTTGTGAAATGAAGCGACAGTGATGGTGCCAAAAACTAAGCCAAAATATCATCATTTAAAGTTTTTGGGTGTAAATATGTCAAGTATAAAGAAATATTAAAAAAAGCAAGAAAATATTGTATGTATGTGTATATGTGTGTGTATGTAGTGTTGTTAATAAATTATTAAATCATTTAGCAAAAGATAAGCAAAAGTTGAACATCTGTATGAGGCAAACCTTAAGTTTATCAAATTATACCACTAAAAAAATATATAAAAGGCATAAATAAACGACGGAACGATTTAAAGCTAATTACATGGTGATATTTTTTGAAAAAGCCAACTTTATTCCGGCCCCTCAATTACAATCCAATGGATAATTTATTATGTAACATGGCGGGTAGTAGTCGTTACTCGTCCTACAATTGTCTAACATCGTGGGATTCCTATGACAAAATACCAAGGTAAGTTTAGAGAAATTAATAAACCGAACATATAAAAGTTGAGATGAAAAAAAAATTGGGTGGATTTTTTTCATAGATTAAAAAAAAAAATAATAATAAAAACCAGTAAGGAAAGGCAAAAGTCGGGCGGAGCCGACTATGTAATACCCTACACCAAAATTATTCAGCCTTTAATTTGCACACCTATTGCAATATCGCATAGAACCTTATAGGACTTTCTTACGATGGTACGAAAATTGTGGCTTCTACAGCCTTAAAAGTCGAAACGCATAAAAGATCTATATGGGAGCTTTATCTATATCGATTTTTATGAAATTTTGTACACGTACTGGGATGTCAATTAATCCAATTCAATTGAATAAAAGGGCCCATGCCAAATTATGTAAAGGTCGGACCAAAATTATGGCTTCTACAGCCTTAAAAGGCCATATCGGATAAAAAATATATATGGGAGCTATATCTAAAACTGAACCGATTTTTATAAAACCTTGCACACATATGAGGACGTTGAATAAAAGGGCCCATGCCAAATTTTGTAAAGATCGGACTAAAATTGTGCATGCAACAGCCTTAGAAGACAATATCGGATGAAAATTATATATGGGAGCTATATATAAATCTGATCCAATTACGATGAAATTTTGCACAGATATTGGGACGTCACAAAAAGCACTTCGTGCCAAATTTTGTAAAGATCAGACCAAAATTGTGCCTTCTAAAGCCTTAATAGGTCAAATCGGACGAAAGTTATGTATTCGACCTATATCTAAATCTGAACAGATTTTTATGAAATTTTGCACACATATGAGGACATTAAAAAAACGGCCCATGGCAAATTTTGTAAAGATCGGACCAAAATTGTGCCTTCCAAAGCCTTAATAGGTCAAATCGGACGAAAGTTATATATGGGAGCTATATCTAAATCTGAACAGATTTTTATGAAATTTTGCACACATATGAGGACATTGAATAAAACGGCCCATGGCAAATTTTGTAAAGATCGGACTAAAATTGTGCATGCTACAGCCTTAGAAGACCATATCGTATGAAAGATATATATGGGAGCTATATCTAAATCTGATCCAATTATGATGAAGTTTTGCACAGATATTGGGACGTCACAAAAAGCACTTCGGGCAAAATTTTATAAAGATCGGACCAAAATTGTGCCTTCTAAAGCCTTAATAGGTCAAATCGGACGAAAGTTATATGAGGGAGCTATATATAAATCTGATCCAATTATGATGAAATTTTGCACAGATATTGAGTCGTCACAAAAAGCACTTCGTGCCAAATTTGGTAGAGATCGCACCAAAATTGTGCCTTCTAAAGCCTTAATAGGTCAAATCGGACGAATGTTATATATGGGAACTATATCTAAATCTGAACCGATTTCAATGAAATTTTTCACACATATGGGGACGTCACAAAAAGCACTTCGTGCCAAATTTTGTAGAGTTCGCACTAAAATTGTGGCTCCTACAGCTTTACAAGGGCATATCGGATGAAAGATATATATGGGAGCTATATCTAAATCTGGACCGATTTCAGTAAAATTTTGCAAACATTTGGGGTCCTAAAAAAACACTTTGTGCCAAATTTGGTAGAGATCGCATCAAAATTGAGGCTTCCATAGCTTTAAAAGGTCACATCGAATGAAAGATATATAAAGATCATAGGGGACCAACGTGTTGGTTGATAGAATCTTGGGAACCCACCACCATGGATTCTGCTGAAAATTTATACAAAATAAATTTAGTTGAATGACATAATTTAAGTCTACATACCAAACTTCTGTCAAACCAGAAGCTGAACAGGGATGATCAGGTTATAGACCGACTCAGACCGTACTTGGCACAGTTGTTGGAACAAAACACCGCTTGCTAAATTTAGGCAAAATCGGACAAAAATTTCGGCTTGTAAGGACTCAAGAAGTTAAATTGGGAGATCGGTTTATATGGGAGCTATATCAGGCTATAGACCAATCCGGACCCTACTTGGCGCAGTTGTTGAAAATCATCCCAGAACACTATATGCAAAATTTCAGCCAACTCAAAGTTAAATCGGTAGATCGGTTTATATGGGAGCTATATCAGGTTATTGACCGATTTGGACCGTACTTAGCACAGTTGTTGAAAGTCATAACAGAACGCTGTGTGGAAAATTCGTTCGACCTCTAATGTGATTTCGACAGACGGACAGACGCACATGGCTAGTTGGACTCAGAATGTCGAGACGATCAAGAATATATGTACTTTATGGGGTCTTAGATGGGTCTTAGATCATTATTTCGAGGTGTTACAAACGGCATGATTAGGTTAGTTTACCCCCATACTATGGTGGGGGGTAAAATATATATTTTTTTTTTAATATAGGCGAGGTTTACCCAAAATATCGATTACCTTCTCTTATTACATCTTAACCCCAATTAAACCTTGTTTTGGCTCATTATACAAATGATTACACTTTAAGACTCCTCACATTTCAAATAATTATACATTAGCTTTAATTAAAAGATCTTTAAGTTTCGGAGTAAAATCCTTAACTAGCTACCGTTGTTGTTGTTGTAGTTGTCTTCAAAACAAATTTAACGGTCATTGGCTTCGGTGTGTGTGTGTGTGCGTTTTTGCGGCAAAGTTGTTTTGGTTCACGCTGCTTTTTTGTTTGTTTTGTAGTAACTATAATTTGTGGTTTTCTTTCCCCAAGTCATTGTCCTTGGAGGATATCATATTTGTGGTAGAAAAGCATTGCTACGTTTCATTAGCTGCACATCCTTTTGTTCGCATCCTAGTCTAGGCACCCGCTGACACTTTGTCTGCTACTGCTGCTAAGAGTCAAAGTACCCGTTGAAGATTTGCCACCATCTTCTTGCTTTCCTACTGGCGCCTTGTTTATGAAATTTGCGGGCATTTTGTGAGAAGAAGAAATAAATTTAATTCGATAAGTTTTTTTTTATTCAATTCCCAATTCCCCAATGCTTTCGTTGTCTGGCATAAATGTTAACCGAGTTGTATGCTCATAAAAGCATAAATTTTTGCTCGTTAAGTGACTGCAAGAAGTTCTAGGGAATCTTGGCGTTGTTTTTGTCTTCTTTCTTTTGCTGCTCGGCAAACAACTTTCATTTACTTCCACAATTTATCGTTTTCTATGGCATGTCGCCTTACATTTCTTTGCTCTGCAGCAAATCACTGAGAAATTAAGCGGGCATTGATAGAATGTTTACCAATAGCAAAGGATATGCCATGATGAGTTAAGAGTTCAATGAAACCTATGGATATTTCATACGTCGGTGAGGTTAAAAATCTCATACTCACATACTTCCTATAGCAAAAGGAGAAGTTTGAAAAAAAAATTGTTGTTCTTTTATTTTCATTGCTGTTTTTTAAAGTTGTTCCTTTCACAAGTCATTTTAACTGAAATTTCAATTTTTGTTTAATTTCCACTCAATGTCAGTAGCACTCTAACCGTAAAGGGAAACTTTTTGAGTTTAGTTGTTGTGGTTTTTGCGGCCACAAAATGCAATTACAATTTTGTTTGTAAAATTCATGTGAAAAACATCTCATTTTAAGAGTTAAATTAACGGCAACAATATCAGTAGCTGTAGCTTTAATAACCATGGTACACCATGTCGTATACGTATTATGGGCCAAAGAGAAATATACCACATACGACCCAGTGTACAGCTTTTGTTGGAATATAAAACACCTCTTGGTGTAATGGCATTCATGAGCAAGTGTGTAGAGTATTCAAAGAGCAGTAGAAAAAAATTTAAAAAAAATGTCTTACGTACGAGAATTCATTTTCATACAAACTTTAAAAAAATAAATTATAAGAAAGAAAAATTTTCAGAATATTTTTTTCCCATTTTTATACCCACCACCGAGGGATGGGGGTATATTCATTTTGTCATTCCGTTTGCAACGCATCGAAATATCCATTTCCGACCCTATAAAGTATATATATTTTTGATCGGCGTAAAAATCAAAGATGATCTAGACATGTCCGTCCGTCTGTCAGTTGAAATCACGCTACAGTCTTTCAAAATAGAGATATTGAGCTGAAAATTTGCACAGATTCTTTTGTTTGTTCTTAAGCAGGTTAAGTTCGAAGATGGGCTCTGTAGGACTATATCTTGATAGCCCCCATATAAACCGATCCGCCAATTAAGGGTCTTAGGCTCATAAAAGCCACATTTATTATCCGATTTTGCTGAAATTTGGGACAGTGAGTTGTGCTAAGCCCCTCGACATCTTTCTTCAATGTGGTCCAGGTCGGTTCAGATTTGGATATAGCTGCCATATAAACCGATCCTCCGATTTAGGGTCTTAGGCCTATAAAAGCCACATTTGTTATCCGATTTTGCTGAAATTTGGGACACTGAGTTGTGTTCGGCCCTTCGACATCCTTCTTTAATGTGGTCCAGATCGGTTCAAATTTGGATATAGCTGCCATATAAACCGATCCTCCGATTTAGGGTCTTAGGCCTTTAAAAGCCACATTTGTTATCCGATTTTGCTGAAATTTGGGACAGTCAGTTGTGCTAGGCCCCTCGACATCCTTCTTCAGTTTGGCCCAGATCGGTTCAGATTTGGTTATAGCTGTCATATAGACCGATCCGCCGATTTAGGGTCCTAGGCCTATACAAGCCACATTTATTATCCGATTTTGATTAAATTTGGGACAGTCAGTTGTGCTAGCCCTCTCGACATTCTTCGTCAAAGTGGCCCAGATCGGTTCAGATTTGGATATAGCTGCCGTATAGACCGATTTCTCGGTTTTAGGTTTTGGGGCCATAAAAGGCGCATGCATTGTCCGATGTCACTGAAATTTGATACACTGAGTTGTGTTAGACTCTTCGACCTCCTTCTTCAATTTGGCCCAGATCGGTCCAGATTTGTACATAGCTGCCATATAGACCGATCTCTCGATTTAAGGTTTTTGGCCCATAAAAAGCGCATTTATTATCCGATTTCACCGAAATTTGGGACAGTGAGTTAAATTAAGCCTCTCGACATACTTTTGCAATTTGGCCTAGATCGATCAAGATTTGTATATAGCTGCCATAGAGACCGATCTCTCGATTTAAGGTCTTGCTCCCATAAAAGGCGCATTTATTGTCAGATTTTGCTGAAACTTGGAACAGTGAGTTGTGTTAGCCCCTCCGATATCCTTCTTCAATTTGGCCCATATCTGTCCGGATTTGGATATAGCTGCCGTATAGACCGATCTCCCGGTTTTAGGTTTTGGGGCCATAAAAGGCGCATGTATTGTCCGACGTCACTGAAATTTGATACAGTGAGTTGTGTTAGACTCTTTGACGTCCTTCTTCAATTTGGCCCAGATCGGTCCAGATTTGAATATAGCTGCCATATAGACCGATCTGTCGATTTAAGGTTTTGGGCCCGAAAAAGGCGCATTTATTGTCCGATTTCACCGAAATTAGGGACAATGCTTTGTGTTAGGCTCTTCGACATTTTTCTGCAACTTGGTCCAAATCGGTCCAGATTTGGATATAGCTGCCATGTAGACCGATATCTAGATTTAAAGTGTTGGCCTAATAAAAGGCGCATTTATAAACCAATTTTTTTTTTTTTTTTTTTTTTTTGAAAATTGTGGTTGTTGTTTTTGTTTTAGCAGTGTATTGTACACTGAGGCAGTAGCCCTTGCCGATGAAAGACTTCATCGGTTCAATCCGGTACGTACAACCGGCTGCAATATGGTCGGCGATAACATTTAGTCATAAATTCAGCTGAATTTTGCACTGATTGCCAACACACTATTTATGGGCCGAATCTAATCTGTCATAGCCTTCAAAGTTTGGTTGTTTTTGCGAATATCTTTTGGAAGTAGTATTAATGTCTTCGAACGCTAGACAACGGCGACGGCTCTTGCTGCTGTTCCGCGTGCCCATGGTTGGAATACCAGCCAAATTCCATTAATTAAAAAGAAGGAGGTCAGTAGATCTCGGTATCATAACGGGACACATAATACTACGAGCTCACTTTTGTAAAATCGGTGCGGCAAGTAATAGCATGTGTAGGCCATGAGGGGAAGATGATTAGACGTTGTAGCATTTCCTATATTATTGCCCGGCTTTCGCGTCTAACAGATACTGGCACTTTGGTGGGGACACTAGACCAGACATGAACCATCTTAGGGGCGTGGCATGGAAAACAATTAAGGATTTTGTAAGTAGCACGGAATTTCCAACTTGCATTTTCACATTCGATGTTACTTTTTTAGTACAACAAGCCGATTACTGGCTTAGGCGTATGTCCATAGTATCATAGGGTGGATTAATTATATACTTTTTAATGTTTGACTACAAATTTCTCGCACTTTTCTAAATAATTTTGTTTATTATGGACATCTAAAATTGGCAGTGAAAATCTTGAAATAATCATTTAAAATTACAATTTTGAAAGTTCAGTAAACTTTTCCAAAATGCCAGCCTTAATTTTCCCATCAAATTTAAATATTGAATGTGAGAGCTCTTCACTTCTTCTCCTCTTTTCCATTTCCCTGTCCTTCTGGCTTTCCCGCATAAGTCTCCACCGTCTCCTGCAAACTCTCGGCATTGCTGCTGGCAAATTGTTTCAGCAACTTTTTATGCTGCATTATCAAAAATGTGGGCATGGCAGTGACATTATGCTCCACAGCCATGTCTTCAAATTCATCAACATCAATTTTCACAATCAATAGCTTGCCCTTATACACTTCAGCCATGTCCATGAGTTTGGTGGTCAAAATCTTACAGGGGCCACACCAGGCTGCAAAGAATTCAAACATTACCACACGATCTCCGGCCTCGGATATGATGCTTTCAAAATCATCTGGTTTCTCTAAGGAAAACAAATGTTTATCTGTGGGCAGGGTAAAGGCCTTGGAAGACCTTTTCGGTTCGTTAATTTGTAGAGTTTGCGAATGATCTGCTCCATTTTTACTACCTCTTGGAGTGGATTTTTTTGATGGAGCTATTGAAGTCATTTTGAGAATTTATGAATAATATTTTTATTAAAGACTAGTTTTTCCTAAAATTATTTTTTAATTTAAATTGAAAAATATTTTGAAATGTTGAACATATTTTTTTTATGTGCTGTCAATTGAAAGTTTTGACTATGATTGCTTTCTATATTTGTATGAAAATGCAAAACTTCTCACATATCAATGAGTGAGGTCCGATTCAAGTTTCAGCTTAATGATAAGATACCTCCCTTTCATAGCCGAGTCTGAATGGAGTGCCGCAATGCTACACCTCTTTGGGGAGAAGTTAAATGCCACCGTAGCGTAAAGAGGTTAGCATCTCCTCCAATGACGCCGAACACCTGGGTTCAAATCCTGGCAAGAGGTGGTTAGGTTGAGTTCAGTCTGGCCCATTGTAATACCCTAGGAAGAAAAGGAGGGGAAAAAGGATATGAGAACTCGGACTAGGGGTTATAAAAGAAAGATAGGAGGAATGGAGAACCCTTGCGGGGTGACGAAACTCTCATCCCCACGCAAGCACGAATTTACCTACACCGGAGCTTATGGCTCCTGGGCCTTTTGCTGGACAGGTAATTTAACTTAAAATCCAACATTTTGGAAGGGGCAAGAAAGGCTACTCTTGCCCTATACACCTGCAAGAGAGCCATTGGCAAAAGTTGGGGTCTTAGATCACGCGTCATATTCTGCAGTTTTCAGACCAATTACGCTTATGGTGTTGTGGTCTGGTGGACGGCGCTTCAAAAGTCCACCTACTGTTCAATGCTCAACCAGATCCAAAGGATGGCTTGTTTGTGCATCACAGCCGCACTAAGGACGACACCATCTGGTGAACTTTATGGTACATCGAATACCTATGGACATTGCTGCTATTGCTGCGACCACTGCCGTGAGGTTAAGGGAGCTTTCTCATTGACCATGTGGAGGCTACGGACACTATGTTATCCTTTATACAGTATC
>NC_081556.1:148357065-148362065 GCF_963082655.1 Stomoxys calcitrans | reverse complement strand
ACAGACAGACAGACAGACAGACAGACGGACGGACAGACAGACGGACAGACAGACGGACAGACAGACGGACAGACAGACGGACAGACAGACGGACAGACAGACGGACAGACAGACGGACAGACAGACGGACAGACAGACGGACAGACAGACGGACAGACAGACGGACAGACAGACGGACAGACAGACGGACAGACAGACGGACAGACAGACGGACAGACAGACGGACAGACAGACGGACAGACGGACAGACAGACAGACAGACGGACAGACGGACAGACAGACAGACGGACAGACAGACGGACAGACAGACGGACAGACAGACAGACAGACAGACAGACAGACAGACAGACAGACGGACGGACAGACAGACAGACAGGCAGACAGACGGACAGACAGACAGGCGGAGATATATAAATCGAATCAGAAAGTGCTTCTGAGACGATCGGTATGCTTATCAATGGGTCTATCTCTTTTCCTTTTGGGTGTTACAAACTAATTCACTAAGTTATAATACCCTGTACCACAGTGGTGTAGGGTATAAATACGATGATTATTATATACCTGGTGCTGGGTATTCAAAGTTCGGCACGGCCGAACTTAACACGTTTTTACTTATTTTTATTAGTACACAAAATTTTAAACTTTTTTTACATAGTCTTCTCTTTATTTCACTTTCTTTTTTACAATTTTCTTAAAATCACTTAATATACCAAATTATAAGATATTCTCTTTATTCATTCGATTTTGTCCATCTAAATCTGTTTACTAAGTACTCGAAATTGAATAACAACTTTTATTGTTGTTGTTGTTGTCTCTTTACATCATGCTAAACATGTAATGTTTCTGACAACTATGATTGTGATGCTTATGATGAATACTGAATTGAATATCAAGCATACGTAAACGAATGAAAAGATAAAAGCAAGGACATATGGACAGAAACACACAAGCAGACAGACAACTACAAGTGTCCCCTTAATAGTTGACCATGATACTTACATGAATGAGAGACTTGACATGGTTGTATGGTAATGCACAAAAAAAAACCCAAGATGATGATTCACCGAACTGAAGAGTTGGTCAATGGAGCCATAAGCCTGCTTATGTTAACATTGGTCAACTTGTAAGAAGGCCAATGAAAACTAAGTAATTTAAGTCGATAACACCCAGACGGACAGACAAACATACAGGCAGACACACTAGTATTAAATGCTTAGTTTAGGAATTCTTCCAGGAAGAACAAAATCAATGTAAGCCCAAACACAAATGGACAAAAAAGTTGTTTGGTTTATTGATGACATCAAAAGGAAATGTTTACCAAGTAAGGTCTATTACACTAAGTAACCAAACCTAAAACCAGCACATTTATATACATTTTTCCCTTAAAACATTTACCAACAGGGAATGCTTCTCTCATATCAATGAATGCTGACCGTTTAATGGACAGTATGGCGGTACATAATATTTTAAAATCGAGGACAATAAGGTCTTGGTGCGTGAGTTGGAAATTTGTCCATGATTATTCCATTAAGGAACAGGGGCTTCGAACCCAGGCGTTCAGCATCATAGGAGATGCCAGTCTCTGCGCTACTGTAACCTGCCAGGTGTAAGGCGAAATGTATGAAACTGCTGAAAAGACGCCACATTTTGCTTCCCGGACACGATGACCATATTCCGTTAGACATATATGCTGATTCGGTCTCCTTAAACGAAACGATGTTGAGTCTCGCATCCGTGCCATTTCGCGAAGTACTGAATCACTTGAAGTGGATGGTCAGAACAGAGGCAATCGAAGGTCAATGCAGAGGCAATGGGTGTTATGGGATGTACTCGATCGCCAGGACTCTTAGGCCTGTCGTCGACCGAAGATGGAATGATGCGCTGCTTGCTTTGGGCAAGAGGTCACTGAGATCGGTATATAAGTGTAAAAAAGATTTTTTTTCGTCTCTTCATGTTTAAAATCGGCAAGTATTTTTCTCACCAACTGTTAAATCAAGAAATTTAAAAGAAATAAGGGAAGGCAAAAGTAGAAATCAGGGGATGCGAAATACTTATAATTTACCAAATTTAATGGGGATCGGTTGACAAAGAATCAAAATATTCTAATATTTGTCCAAATCGGACGAACATATTTATGGAAGCTTAAATCTGGAATGGAACTATGGAACTTAAATCTGAACCTATTTCATCAAATTTCGATAGGCTTCGTCTCTATGCCGTAAAAAATCCTCAGCGCTAAATTAGAAGAAAAACAAATCACATAAAGACACAAATTAACAGATGGATGATGATGGACAGACAGACTGAAGGACAGACAGATTGATGGACAGACAGACTGATGGACAGGCAGACTGATGGACAGACAGAGTGATGGAGAGACAAACAAATGACCTTAAAAAATCTTCACCATTAAATTGGAAGAAAAACAAATCAAAAATGCTAATTGTACTTTAGACACAAATTAACAGACTGACTGATGGACAGGAAGACTGATGGACAGACAGATTGATGGACAGACAGACTGATGGGCAGGAAGACTGATGGGTAGACAGAGTGATGGACAGACAGACTGATGGACAGGCAGACTGATGGACAGACATATTGATGAACAGACAGACAGACTTATGGGCAGACAAACAAATGGCCTTAAAAAATCATCAGCGAATTGTACTTTAGACACAAATTAACAGACAGACTGATGGACAGACAGATTGATGGACAGACAGACTGATGGACAGGAAGACTGATGGGTAGACAGACTGATGTACGGACAGACTGATGGACAGACATTCTGATGGACAGACAGACTGATGGACAGAAGACTGATGGACAGACATATTGATGGACAGACATATTGATGTACAGACATATTGATGGACAGACATATTGATGTACAGGCATATTGATGGACAGACATATTGATGGACAGACATATTGATGGACAGACATATTGATGGACAGACATATTGATGGACAGACAGACTGGTGGACAGGCAGGATAATGGGCAGACAGACTGATGGACAGACAGACTGATGGACAGACAGACTGATGGACAGACCGGCTGATGGACAGACAAACAAGTAGACGGACTGACAGTCAATCAAAGAAATGGGCAGCCACAAATACGGACAAACTGATAAACAGATCGGACAGTCAGATCGACACAAGAACGGACAGACAGAAAGACAAACACAAGAACGGACAGACGAATAAACAGCACACCCAATTGGTGTAATTTTCCACTTTATTTATATTCTGCCCAAGCTCTGCTATTCGAAGCTTGAGAGCAGTGCGAATAGCGTGTGGTGAGTTTCACATTAAGACAGGCTTGTTTGAATTGTAGAGGGACTACGGCTAACAACAATAACAAGGCAGTGATCGACCGTAGGACGTAGGACAGGATAAAGAGAAAGTTAGGCAGACAGACAAATAGACATAAAAGACAGACTGGCAGACAGATTATGTTGCTGTCGTAACCGCCTTTTAAATATAGAGGTGGCAAGCCTCGTCAAGCTCCTGTAGATGAGCAAGCTCTTTCCGGTCCAAAGGACCGATCGCCGCAGGAACAGGGTGGTCATTGACTATTTATACTCGCCTTGTCATATCGAGCATCGTAAGCAGTCAGTATTTGTGCAAGAGCCGGTGCTACCCGATCTCTCACTGAGGCTCTCCGCTCGACTGCAGTTACAACTACTCCAGATGGAGCATTCAACTATTCGCAACCTGTGGACGCGCCGGGTAGCCCGCAACTAAGCTTCTCGTGACAGTGACAATGAATGACAATGAACACCACACAGATCAGACCTCAAGGTCCCAACTTGTGTGATGCTCACATCTATCCCGTGAGGGGACAGACAGATTATCAAACAGACAGGCTAACTGACAGACAGACAGACGGACGAACACAAAAACAGGTAGACTAACGGACGGATAGATGGCAGACGACCAGATAGACTAACGGACTGATAGACAGTAAGACAGACAGAAAGACAGGTGGTCAAACAGATATATAGAGGAAGACAGGTGGTCAGACAGACAGAGGGACAAACGTTGCTTTATTGAATCAGGAAATTATTCTGCGTCGATAGGTATGCTTAACGACAGGGGTATCACTTTTAATCCTGCTCACTTACAGGAGCACAAAGGATGTGGCTAGTAAAAATACCAATATTTTGTTCTGCAAAATTGAACAATAACTTGTACTTATTAGACACTCAATATCCGTATAGAATTCGGTCCAAATCGGACCATATTTCGATATAGCTGCTATGGGGCATAAAGTATGCATTTTTCACCGGATTTTGACGAAATGTGGTTTACATACATACCCGAGGTGGTGGGTATCCAAAGTTCGGCGCGACCTTTTTAATTGTTTTTTCTTATTTTTTTTTTTTCAAAAGCTGTTATTTCAAAATTGTTGTAATGTTGCATAGTGTCATTAAATAGCAATTCTATTTGGGTCAAACAATATTCTAGATAGAGTGTTTAATAAATCTCAGTATGTGATCTGGATATATGCTATTCTTTATTTTTAGTCAAGTATCTGGATTTTTCTTTTGTTCTCCGAAAATCCAGACATTTTTCTCAGCTTTATCGGCATGAAGTATTCTCGTGGCAGAAAATTGAATTTTGTTTAATAGAAATTCAATTTCATGTTCTTTACTATTCATTGATTTCTTGTTATATAGCCCCCTCTCCAAACAACAGCTTCTCAAACTCCTAACCATTTGCTCAGTCAGTCACTCTCGCTCTCACCTATACAGTTAGCAACAGTCGATTTTCCTTGTATTTAAGTTCGATGTCAACGTCACCATTGTCCTTGGATGGGCGCCCAGGAGTTTTTCGATGTTGATGAGATTGTTTGTTTTTAACGTGTTCCCTGCTCTGGATATGCCTGCAGAAGGAGCGCGTGTTATATATTTACCTCTTAATTTGTTGGGTACTAAGTGGCTGTGTGTGTGTGTGTGAGGAGGTCACAGGAATACAGGTGACACATGAA
>NC_081556.1:148322065-148352065 GCF_963082655.1 Stomoxys calcitrans | reverse complement strand
GTAGAGCATGCTTTTGTTTTCAAATAAATGCTCAAACTCTCCTTAGCGCAGTAAGGGAGAAAAAAAGCCTTAATTTTCACTATTTCGATACAAACAAATCCTTAATGCTAAGAACAACAAAACATTTAAATTTCCACGAAATTTTGTCTAAGAACAAGATTTCCTTGGAATTTTCTCTAAAAACTTTATAAGACATTTTTTTCTTCAAAGAAACAATTTTACCAATTAACAAGTAGGAACGTGCTAAGTTCGGCTGGACCGAATCTTATATACCCACCACCATGGATCGCATTTGTCGAGTTCTATGCGCGGTATCTCTTTATAGGCAAACAAATAATAATGAATAACAACTTTTATGCCATTGGAGCTATATCAAGTTATAGAGCGATTCGGACAATAAATGAATGCTGAACATTGTAGAAGTCATTGCGAAATATTTCAGTTCAATCGGATAAGAATTGCGTCTTGTAGGAGCTCAAGAAGCAAAATCGGGAGATCGGTTTATATGGGAGCAATATCAAGCTTTTGATCGACTCAGACCATATTAGACACGTATGTCGAGGGTCATGAGAGAAGCCGTTCCAATTTCTTCCAAATCAGATGAGAATTGCGCCCTCTAGAGGCTCAAGAAGTCAAGATCCCAGATCGGTTTATATGGCAGCTATATCAGGTTATATACCGATTTGCGCCATACTTAGCACAATTATTGGAAGTCATAACGAAACACCTCATGCAAAATTTCAGCCAAATCGGATGAGTATTGCGCGCTCTATTGGCCCAAGCAGTCAAGATCCAAGATCGGTTTATATGACAGCTAGGCCAGATTATGAACCGATTTGAATCATACTTAGCACAGTTGTTGAAAGTGATACCAAAACACTACGTGCAAAATTTCAGTCAAATCGGCTGAGAATTGCGCCCTCTGGAGGCTCAAGAAGACAAAATCCAAGATCGGTTTATATGGCAGCTGTATCAAAACATGGACCGATATGGTCTATACTTAGCGTAGTTGTTGGAAGTGATACCAAAACACTACGTGCAAAATTTCAATTAAATCGGACGAGAATTGCGCCCTCTAGAGGCTCAGGAAGTCAAGACCCAAGATCGGTTTATATGGCAGCTATATCAAAACATTGACCGATATGACTCATACTTAGCGTAGATGTTGGAAGTGATACCAAAACACTACGTGCAAAATTTCAAAAAAACCGGACGAGAATTGCGCCCTCTAGAGGCTCAAGAAGTCAAGACCCAAGATCGGTTTATATGTCAGCTATATCAAAACATGGACCGATATGGCCCATAATTAGCACAGTTGTTGAAAGTGATACCAAAACACTACGTGCAAAATTTCAGTCAAATCAGACCGGAATTGCGCCCTCTAGAGGCTCAAGAAGTCAAGACCCAAGATCGGTTTATATGGCAGCTATATCAGGTTATTGGCCGATTTGAACCTTACTTAGCGTAGTTGTTGGAAGTGCTACCAAAACACTACGTGCAAAATTTCAAAAAAATCGGACGAGAATTGCGCCCTCTAGAGGCTCAAGAAGTCAAGACCCAAGACCGGTTTATATGGCAGCTACATGAAAAAATGGACCGAATTAAACCATACTTAGCGTAGTTGTTGGAAGTGATACTAAAACACTACGTGCAAAATTTCTAAAAAATCGGACTAGAATTGCGCCCTTTAGAGACACAGGAAGTCAAGACCCAAAATCGGCAGCTATATTAAAATATGGACCGATTAGAACCATACTTAGCGTAGTTGTTGGAAGTGCAACCAAACACTGCGTGCAAAATTTCAAAAAAATCGGACAAGAATTACGCCCTCTAGATGCTCAAGAAGTCCAGACCCAAGATCGGTTTATATGGCAGCTATATGAAAACATGGACCGATTTGGCCCATTTACAATACCATGGAATACTGACCTACACTAATAAAAAGTGTTTGTGCAAAATTTCAAGCGGCAAGGTTTACTCCTTCAAAAGTTAGCGTACTTTTGACAGACAGACGGACAGACATGGCTACATCGACTTAAAATGACATGCAAATGCAGTGCATATTTTGTCCATGAAAATTCCACTAAGAAACAGGGGCAAACTTCTCACATGTCAATGAGTGCAGTCCGATTCAAGTTTTTAGCTCAATGATAAGGGGCCTCCTTTTTATAGCCGAGTTTGAACGGCGTGCCGCAGTGCGACACCTCTTTGGAGAGAAGTTTTACATGGCATAGTACCTCACAAATGTTGCCAGCTTTAGGAGGGGAAAACCAGCCTTGAAAATTTTTTCTGATGTTCTCGCCAGGATTCGAACCCAGGCGTTCAGCGTCATAGACGGACATGCTAACCTCTGCGCTACGGTGGCCTTAAAATGACATGACGATCAAGAATATACAATATATACTTTATGGGGTCTCAGATGCATATTTCGATGTTTTACAAACAGAATGACGAAGTTAGTATACCCCCATCCTATGGTGGAGGGTATAAAAACTCATAAAACTCGGCCGTGTCGAACTTTTGATACATATTAATATTCAAATAAGAACTTATATGGATCATATTTGGTTAGGTGTCAAGAAGCCTTATACAACTCACAGTCTAAAATTTCTGCGCAATCAGGTAATTACGACCCTGAATTGCCAGATTGGCCTATAAGATAGCTACTTGCAAATATGGTCCGATCTGGGCCATTTTCTGCTCGGATATCTGAAACCAAATAAAACTCACTGTTACAAATTTTCGGCGAAACGGGTTTATAAATGTGGTTCATATGGGCTTAAGACCCTAAAACGAGCGATCGGTCTACATGACAGCTATAAGTAAGCATGGCGAATATTTCGAGGTGTTACAAATGGAATGGCTAGATTGGTATACCCCCATCCTATGGTGATGGGTATAAAAATGAAACTCGATAAAGAATATCTATGTCAGGAATTCTGCTCTACTTACAAATGCAAATTTTGCCCATGAACATTCCACTAAGGAACAGGGGCTAACTTCTCACATATCAATGAATGCAGTCCGATTCAAGTTTTTAGCTCAATAAGAATGGGCCTCCTTTTTATAGCCGAGTCCGAACGGCGTGCAGCAATGCATCACCTCTTTGGAGTGAAGTTTTACATGGCATAGTACCTCACAAATGTTGCCAGCATTAGGAGGGGAAAACCACCGCTTAAAATTTTTTCTGATGGTCTCGCCAGGATTCGAACCCAGGCGTTCAGCGTCATAGGCGGACATGCTAACCTCTACGCTACGGTGGCCTCCTGCCCTACTTACAAAATTTCTAATCCTTTTCCATACCACTCCCCTAAGGTGGTTCATGTCTGGTGTTGTGTCCCCACCAAAGGGTCGGTATCTTTCAGCCCAAAAATCCGGGCAATGACATCAAAAATGTTGCAAAGTTTCATCATCTACATGCCCTAAACATGCTATCACATGCCGCACCTACTCTTTACAAGTAAGGTCAGAGTCCTATGTGTCCCGTTATGATACTGAAACCTATACTGACCTCTTTGTTACTTCTTTTCAGTAATAGCCTCATCCTCTCACGATCCGAATAACTCCCCATAGGATTTTCGCCGTCCTACCGCCTGATTCGCTGTTCGACAGTGTTACATGCCTATTTGTCGCTCATGCCTTTAACTTGAACTGCGTCGCCCCAAAAGGGATTGGATGAACCAAGTTTATTGACGGCAGACCTCTGGCCTTCAGTGTAATTTCCTTTGCTCTTTCATTCCCTCTTACTCGACTAAAGTCCAGTACCCAAACAATGCGGATCGTGCCACCCTTCTGCTTATACCCCAAGATTGTTCTTGAACCCACCGTCCTCGTTGTTATTACCCTGAAGACAGTTTCACTATCCGTAACCACTCCACCTCACGCATTCCGTGATCGCTGCTTATAGGGACCATGTTATTGTCAGGCAATCAGAAACGCATCTCAGTCCCTAGATTCTCAATGTAAACCCCTTAGGTCCTCTCTGTCCTCTAGCTTTGATCCACCCGTGTTGCTAGCTCTAATCCATCCGTGTTGCATGAATTTCCAGATGGCAATATCAGAGTTCCTTCAAGCCAAGATTGTGCCGCTGGCAGCAGTGCCTCACACTAAACCTCAGTGTCGTCTCTGTCAACCGATCAGAGACCTCTTTCATTTCCTCCAGGTTTCCTTGCATTGAGTGGATTATACCGCGATGGTGTGACCTGCTCCTATCCTCTATCTATTCTCCCATCGCCTTAAGTCTCATAGCAGCAGTGGCTGCCCAAACTTAGGTCAATGGGTACGATATCGACAATAGTCTCTAGTGTCCTAGTGGGCGTGGTCTCCAAAGTGATTAGAATCCACTTTTCTTCTTTAAATGGAACTCAATTATTAAGAAATTAAGTTTCTTAATGGCTTACAAAAAAAAATAGAATTTTTTTATTTTTTTCCAAAAAATATTTTTTTTTTTCAAATAACAAAAAAAAAAAATATTAAAAAAAAACTTCGTCAATAAAATGCCTAAAAATAATAAATATATGAAATTCCATCAAAATCAAACAAGGGAATTGAGGGTCAGCCGTCTATGGGTTAAATTACTTTCCCCGTGTCTATGCCCTTAACCCATTAAAAGTTTCTAAAATTGCTCTGCTGCAGTCAGTTCCTTCCGAGCTCTTGTTTTCCAAATAATCTTCACTTTTCTAGAGAAAAATGTCAAGTGTTTGATAAAACAACGAAATGTTCATGGCAGCACACAACCTTCGGCTGCCACAATTTCATGTGTAATTGGAGTGACGTGAATAATGCAACGTGGTTACCTTAAATGCACTTCACAATGGCATTGAGTTCTTAAAATAGTACCTCTATGGGATTCGGTTGAAATAAAGGACTTCGAAACAAGCACAACTAAGCAACGTTTAAAATTAACAAACATTTTTTTGAACATTTTAAACATGATGCAGTAGGAAAGAAAATAACAAGAAAAACTATTGAAAAATACATTGTTCGGGAAAATAATAGAAAATAAAATAATGAGAGCTTTATACAGCAGTTTTCCTGCATACGACATATAGACGGACGGACAGATGGCAAAAGTTTTCCAATTCCTCAGTGAGTTTACCTCAATGGTAAGGAGTGGTCAGGTATCAAAATTCATCGTCCAAAATCTCATAAACTCCCTTTTATTAGCAGTCCAGGCTGTGCTAGCGTAAATGAGAGAAACTCTGCTGAAATATTTTTTTTAAGTTTTTGCCGTTTGACCCAGACATATGGGAAGCATATTCCACCCCCCACAATGAAAACAACAGACAGCGTCCTGTGTAGGAAGACAAAGTCGGAACAGCAACGAAGGAAGCGCGCACGGCCCCTGAGTCTTCATGGAGGACTGTGATACTACAGCCATCACGAAAGGGGAAGATGGTCGCTGAGAAAGGTAAGGAGCCGCCCTCTTACGCCGGAGTGGCAAGGAAGTACAACAGAGATGAGACGACTTATGCAGTCATCGATATCGGCAGTGCATCCAATAGGATTCCACCAGATCATCGGTCTCAGGTGAGGCATTTGGTAAACGAACGTATCAGCGAACCTGTATTGAACTCTGAAGGCAGGCCACCGTAGCGCAAAGGTTAGCATGTCCGCCTATGACGCCGAACGCCTGGGTACGAATCCTGGCGAGACCATCAGAAAAAATTTTCACCGGTGGTTTTTCCCCCCTAATGCTGGCAACATTTGTGTGGTACTATGCCATATAAAACTTCTCTCCAAAAAGGTGTCGCTCTGCGGCACTCCGTTCGGACTCGGCTATAAAAAGGAGGCCCCTTATCATTTAGCTTAAACTTGAATCGGACTGCACTCATTGATATGTGAGAAGTTTGCCCCTGTTCCTTAGTGGAATGTTCGTGGGCAAAATTTGCAAAAATTTGCAAATTGAACTCTGAAGGGGGTCCACCTATACGAATTATGAGCTGTGGGTATAAAGGGGACAACTTAATGTTGCGCTTTGCGTCAGCAGAATGCATTAACACAGTCAAAAATGCTCGTAGAAAGTATTCACACTCCCTGGGGCCCAAAGCTCGACCTTGTTAGAAAGATGGACATCCCACAGCTCACAAAAGCGACGGTCTTCATCAAGGATGTGGGCGGGGAAATCGCGACGGAACGCATGACGGAAGTCTTAAACAAGCAAAACCAAGATTTGGTCGTGGAGAAAAGGGAGGATTTCCACAGGATGGAGAAGGAGGAAGGAACTCTCCTTGTGGTTGGCATTGATCAAGTCTTCGTTACAAGTTTGGTTAAGACTAAAGGCATGGCGTACTACGGGGCCATGGCAGTCTTTTTCAAGATTGAGAAGACAAGGATAGGCAACTATCCTCATGTTGAGCCATCAGGCGGTGCAGTGGCGAGACTCTCAACACTGCCTAACTGTCAACGACGACGAGACAATCACCGACTCTCTCAATATTGAAAAGACTAGGATAAGCAATGATCCTAATACAAAAATATCAGGCAGTGCAGGAGCGAGAGATCCAACACAGCCTAACGAACGAATTTGACCCGGCCTAACTTAGTAAATGATGAAAGATTAAGTTAAGGTAAAGCAAAAATCTGGCGGTGTCGCCTAATTCATACCCTACGCCTTATCTTCTAAGTCTACATGGGCGATATCAATGAATGAAAGCTATATCGAATATTAGACACTCTTTTACTTGTTAATACCATATTCGAATTCTTGTCATCAATACCTTTCAGTTAATACCCATTTTGCCCCGATCGGTCAACTTTTAATTTTGGGTGGTATTTTTGGGATAAGAGGAGTCTGCCCCCTTCCGATATCAAAAAATTATATAGCCTATGTTTTTCTTCCAGACTAACCAACACAATCTGTGAAAATTTCAAGGTAATCGGTTCAGCTGTTGATGACTCTATACGAAACAAACAATCAAACAGACAAGATATAAGATATGCTTCCAAACCCTAATCAATGCATAGAAATTCATGCATCCCTACCGGGTACATGGTGACGTATGTGTATTATTGTCGTTGCAATATTCATCATACGCTACGATGTACAGCATGCACTTGTTACAGGGCCTCTGGCATAAAAAAATTACCAAACATAAGTGTGAAGAGACTTTTATAAGACAAAGCTACACCTTTGAAATGTTCACCTATCATTTCCATATTCCGCAAAAATAAACTCTACATGCTATAGGAGTTAACAGTAGTAGAAAATTCCCCCCAAAGCCATAGCCGTTTAAACACGTTTCAAGTGTTTGCATGTAACAAAGGCAACTGAAGACGTGCACCGCATACACCTGCATTTAAGTGTTTGTCGTGCAATGCTAACACTAGGATAACACGCAACAATAAGTGAATGCAACAACGTAGCGTTATAAACAATTTATAGCTTGTTCACTTTTATATCCTTATATTGGTGGTGAATTGCATGCGAAAAATTGCTGTTAACTGAGTCTTTATGGATGTCATTATGTGTTGTTACTACAACGTGCATTGGCATAAACATTAGACTCATAAAGAACTTTGGTATATAGAAAAAAATGAGGATAGACTATGTTTACAGGGTTTTAAAACTATTTCAATTTTCTTAAGATTTTATGATTTTATGATAATAGAAGATTAAGTAAAGAAGAGCAGGTTACAATAGCGCTGTAGTAAAGTAGTGTCAGTGATTTTGCCATCATAATACGCTATACGAATATAGAAAATAAACTGTAAAACAGATGAAATCGTGTCATAGCCACCACCTTGACTTCTGTCAATTATTTACTCATTAATAGCTCATATCATGATTTTATCTACTAATGAGCCTATTTGGGCGGTATTTGGTATCGACTATCATATATGCACTTATTACACACAATATCAACCAAATCAACGAAAAGTTGCAACCTTTAGTTGTCAAACATTTACCATTGGGGAATCGGGTTATATGGGAACCATATACGCTTATGGAGGTCTCCGTAGCGCAGAGGTTAGCATGTCCGCCTATGACGCTGAACGCCTGGGTTCGAATCCTGGCGAGACCATCAGAAAAAATTTTCAGCGGTGATTTTCCCCTCCTAATGCTGGCAACATTTGTGAGGTACTATGCCGGCAACATTGTGAGGTACTATCAGTTTTCCAACTGAAAATTTCGAATTTTTGGAAGTGATCACGAATTAACCTTAGTTTTGCTGTAGGACGCTTAGTTTAGGAGATACGGCACGCCGTTCGGACTCGGCTATAAAAAGGAGGCCCCTTATTATTGAGCTTAAAACTTGAATCGGACTGCAATCATTGATATGTGAGAAATTTGCCCATGTTCCTTAAGGGCATGTTCATGGGCAAAATTTGCAATTTGGATACGCTTATGGACCTATCAGGACACTGTTTTATGTCTTTGGATTATTTTTGAAATTTTATTTAAAATTAAATTTTTTCCCAATTCTTTCGCCAATTGTATCAAAATTTTATTTCTTTTAAAATTTTTAACAAAATTTTATTTTTACGGAAAATTCCCCTCAGTTTAAAGTTACAGAAATTTTTTTTCAAAAATTTTCTTTTTGGAATTTTTTTTCAAAAATTTAATTTTATAACATTTTATCGAAATTTTGTTGCCATAGAAAATTTTTTCGTGTTGACTTTATGATTGCAAGCCCATATTTTTTTTTAAAAAATTTAATTTTATAACATTTTATCGAAATTTTGTTGCCATAGAAAATTTTTTTGTGTGGACTTTATGATTGCAAGCCCATATTGAATTACTTGCAACATAAAGCGTCATACTAGCAACGTTTTCAGAACAGCAAATTCCCAGCAGCTACTTACGTTCAAAAATTTGAGAAAATCTTTTGGAAGTAAACATTTTTTTTAAAATATTTTCTAGTGCTAACTAATGGAGTGGCGTATCTCTGCTATGCATTTTTTATACCCTCCACCATAGGATGGGAGTATACTAATTTCGTCGTTCTGTTTGCAACTACTCGAAATATTCGTCTGAGACCCCCTACAGTATATATATTCTTAATCGTCGTGACATTTTATATCGATCTAGCCATGTCCGTCCGTCTGTCCGTCCGTCTGTCCGTCCGTCTGTCCGTCGGTCCGTCCGTCTGTCCGTCCGTCCGTCTGTCCGTCCGTCCGTCCGTCCGTATGTCTGTCGAAATCACCCTAACTTTCGAAGGAGTAAAGCTAACCACTTGCAATTTTGCACAAATGCTTCTTATTAGTGTAGGTCGGTAGGGATTGTAAATGGGCCATATCGGTCCATATTTTGATATAGCTGCCATATAAACCGATCTTGGGTCTTGATTTCTTGAGTCTCTAGAGGGCGCAATTCTAAGCCGTTTTGACTGAAATTTTGCATATGGTGTTTTGGTAACACTTCCAACAACTGCGTTAGGTATGGTTTAAATCGGTCCATGTTTTGATATAGCTGCCATATAAACCGATCTCTGATCATGACTTCTTGAGCCTCTAGAGGGAGCATATCTTATCCGATTGTAATGAAATTTTGCACGACGTGTTTTGTTATGATATCCAACAACTTTGCCAGGTATGGTTCAAATCGGTTCATAACCTGATATAGCTGCCATATAGACCGATCTTGGGTCCTGATTTCTTGAGCCTCTAGAGGGCGCAATTTTTATCCGATTTGAATGAATTTCTGCACGAAGTATTTTGTTATGATATCCAACAAATTCACCAAGTAGGGTTCAAATCGGTCCATAACCTGATATAGTTGTCATATAAACCGATCTTGGGTCTTGATTTCTTTAGCCTCTAGAGGGCGCAATTCTTATCCGATTGTAATGAAATTTTGCACGTCGTGTTTTGTTATGATATCCAACAACTTTGCCAGGTATGGTTCAAATCGGTTCATAACCTGATATAGCTGCCATATAGACCGATCTTGGTTCCTGACTTCTTGAGCCTCTAGAGAGCGCAATTCTTATCCGATTTGAATGAATTTCTGCACGAAGTATTTTTTTATGATATCCACCGACTGTGCCAAGTATGGTTCAAATCGGTTCATAACCTAATATAGCTGTCATATAAACCGATCTTGGGAATTGACTTCTTGAGCCCTAGAGGGCGCAATTCTTATCCGATTTGGCTGAAATTTTGCATGACGTATTTTATTCTTGGTTTCAACAACTGTGTCAAATAAGGTTCAAATCGGTCCATAGCCTGATGTAGCTGCCATTCAAACCGATCTGGGATTTTGACTTCTTGAGCCTCTAGAGGTCGCAATTATTATCCGATTTGCTGAAATTTTGTACGACAGATACTCTTATGACCATCAACATACGTGTTTATTATGGTCTAAATCGGTCTTTAGTCTGATACAGCTCTCATATAAATCTATCTCTTTATTTTACTTATTGAGCCCCCAAAGGGGGCAATTCCTATTCAAATTGGCTGACATTTTACACAGGTCTCCAACATATCATTTAATTGTGGTTCAAACCGGACCATATCTTGTTATCGCTCTAATAGCAGAGCAAATCTTTTTTTATATCATTTTTTGCCTAAGAAGAGATGCCGGGAAAAGAAGTCGATAAAAGCGATCCATGGTGGAGGGTATATAAGATTCGGCCCGGCCAAAGATAGCACGCTTTTATTTGTTAAAAGTGGCTCATTCACATCACCTAACCTTTTGTGACGACACTCATCGATAGTTGGTTTAGTAAATTTATCAGCTTATGCGTAGTAAATGTCTCATCCAAATAACCCTCATACGTCATCATTGCCTACGTCGTACTTTATCATTGCCTAGGTATGAGTTTTATATTAAATACGTCAATTAGCTGTCTCTGACAAATGCATTGATATTTAAAACCTTTCATGACATATCAATGTGAATATCCTTTTGACAAGCCATAAGTACCAAAGGTCGTATAATTAACATATTCACACTCACAATGTGTATTCTCGAATAATATCACTTATACGCTATAATGGCAAAAGTCTTTCAATTAGCAATACAAAAAATTAAAATAAAATCAGCTCAACTAAAGAGGCAAATAAACACCTCAAATCCGCTTCATTCGTATGTGACTACTTTCATATTTAAAAAAAAAGAAACCTTTTTTCCATCTTTGGAACTATAAAGCTTTGGGCCTATTTAACCATTATGCCATTCCATTTATAAAGTACCAAATAAAATCAGATCAGATTATTAACTGATTGCTGTAGGTATTAACCTACAAACGCTGTCATATGTGCAATTTAATGCCAAGAAAAATCAATAATGTCGAATAGAATACATCATCAGAGACATTAAATCATATGGAAATAAATCGCATTAAAAATAAGAAGCACAGAAGGTCGTAGTACAAATTCTAAGGGAAGACTTTGTGGCGCAATAGGAAATTCTTCTAGAAGGCTAAAGAGTTTGAGAAATAAATGTGGAGAAACTTAAGGACAAGAAAAATGCAAATTTTGCCCTTAAACATCTCACATAGCAATGAGTGCCGTCCGATTTAAGTTTAAGCTCAATGATAAGGCGCCTCCTTTTTGTAACCGAGTCCGAACGGCATGCAGCAGTGTGACACCTCTTTGGAGAAAAGCATAGTACCTCGCAAATGTTGCCAGCTTTAGGAGAGGAAAACCACCGCTGAAAATTTTTTTTCTTTCTCTGGTGGTTTCGCCAGGATTCAAACCAAGCGTTCAGCGTCATAGGCGAACATGATATTCTTTGCGCTAAGGTGATTTTCGTAGCGCTACGGTTAACTTAAAGACAAATTAAAGATTAAGTTAAAGTAAAGCAAAAATGTGGCGGTGTCGGCGAAATCATACCGAATGAACGCTATATCGAATATTGAACTGAATTTGATAGACTTCGGTGAAGGTGTTCAGAGCAGGGCTGCGGAATAGGAGTTAGAGTGGAGCAATTTTGCCCGAAATTGGAGTCAGAGTCCAGAAAATTATCTCGACTCCGAAAAAAGTATCAAACAAGTAAAAGTGTGATAAGTTCGGCCGGGCCGAATCTTGGGAACCCACCACCATGGATTCTGCTAAAAATTTATACAAAATAAATTTTTTTGTAGGACATAATTTTATTCTACATAGCAAACTACTGTCAATCTAGCAAAAAGTAAAGCTTCTAGGAACCCAACAAGGATGATCGAGAGCCCGGTTAACATGGGTGCTATATTAGGTTATAGACTGATTTGGCCCGCATTTGGCACAGTTGTTGGAATTCATAACAGTACACTACGTGCAAAATTTCAGCCGAATCGGATGAAAATTAAGGCTGCCAGGAGCCCAAAAATTCAAATCGGCAGATCGGTTTATATGGGAGCTATACCAGGTTATAGACCGATTTGAACCGTACTTGGCACAGTTGTTGGAAGTCATAGCAGAACACTACGTGCAAAATTTCAGCCAAATCGAACACAAAGTACGGCTTCCAGGGGCCCAAGAAGTCAAACAAGGGATCGGTTTATATGGGAGCTATATCAGGTTATGGACCGTTTCGGACCTTACTTGGCGCAGTTATTGGAAGTCATATCAGAACACCACATACAAAATTTCAGCCAAATCGGATGAAAGTTAAGGCTGCCAGGGGCTTAAGAATTCAAATCGGGAGATCGGCTTATATGGGAGCTATAACATGTTATAGACTGATTTGGACCGTATTTGAAACTGTTGTTGGAAGTCATAACAGAACACCACATACAAAATTTCAGCCAAATGGGATGAAAGTTTAGGCTGCCAGGGGCTTAAGAATTCAAATCGGGAAATCGGTTTATATGGGAGCTATATCAGGATATAGACTGATTTGGGCCGTATTTGAAACAGTTGTTGGAAGTCATAACAGAACACTACATGCAAAATTTCAGCCAAATTGGGCAAAAATTGCGGCTTTCAAGGGCTCAAGAAGTAAAATCGGGCGATCGGTTTATACGGGAGCTATTTCTAAATCTAAACCAATATGGCGCATTTGCAATCTCCGACGACCTACATCAATTCTAAGTATTTATGCAAAATTTCCATCTGCTAGCTTTAAGCGATCGACCGCTATCGTGATTTCGACAGACGGACGGACACTGCTTGATCGACTCAGAACGTCATGATGATCAAGATTATACATACTTTATGGGGTCTTATACAAATATTTCGAGGTGTTGCAAACGAAATGACTAGACTAGTATACTCCCATCCTATGGGTATAAAAATAAATTAATGGCGATGAGCCTATTACTTTTGGCAGCAGTTGCGGTTTAATGTCAAAGTCATTAATATCGACTTTTCTTCGCTAAATGGTCATCAAATATTAATAAAATATTTATTTTTGTTGTAAAAGCATAGTGGCTTGGGAAATACGAAGATTTTGTTTAATTTTTTGAATATTTTTATAAAATTAAAAAAAAAAATTGAAAAAAAATTTAAAAAGAGTCGGAGTCTAGTCTAATTTGCTCGACTCCGCAGCCCTGATCTGAATCATACACGGGTAATATGTTGAAGGGTGCAACACAACTTGTCAAATTGGAAAATAAATGCTGATTTTATGATTTTATAGGCCGAAGGCCCTTAAGCGTCAGATAAGTCTATATGTGGGCTTTATCAGGATGCAGTCCGGTACAAAAACAGCTTCGATCTAAACCTGCCTATACTACAACTACTAAATTTCCCATAAACATTCCATTTAGGAACAGGGGATACTTCTTTCATATCAATGAGTGCATTCCGATTAAGGTTTAAGCACAATGATAAGGGGCCTCCTTTTCTATGCCGAGTCCGAACGGCTCAACGCATAGCGACACCACTTGGAAGAGAAGTTTTAACATGGCAGGATACCTCACAAATGTAGCCAGCACTAATAAGGGGATAACCACCGCTGAAAATTTTTCTGATGTTTGCGCCAAGAATTGAACCCAGGTGCTCGCTGTCATAGGCGGGCATACCAACCTCTGCTCCTTGGTGGCCTCCAACTTGCCTATAGACAAAGAAAACAAGTAAAAAGGCGTTAAGTTCGGCCGGGCAGAACTTTGGATACCCACCACCTCGGGTATATATGTAAAGCACCTTTCACCATATTCCGGTGAGAAATGCATAATCTATGCCCCCATAGCAGCTAAATATGGTTCGGTTTGCCCCAAATTGGTCACGGATATTGCGAGGTCTAATGAGTACAAATCATTGTTCAATTTTTCAGAACAAAATCTTGGTCTCTTTGGTAGCCATATCCAAATATAGACCGATCTGGTATACGACACGGATGTCGAAAAGTCTAACATAAGTCAATGTCCCAAACATAGGCGAAATCGGACAATAACTGCTTATGGGTCCAAGACCTTAAATCGAGCGATCGGTCTATATGGCAGCTATCTACGAATCTGGACCAATCTGGGCCAAATTGCAGAAAGTTGTTGAAGAGCCTAACATAACTCACTGTCCCATATTTCGGCGAAATCGGATAATAAAGGGTGATTTTTTTGAGGTTAGGATTTTCATGCATTAGTATTTGACAGATCACGTGGGATTTCAGACATGGTGTCAAAGAGAAAGATGCTCAGTATGCTTTGACATTTCATCATGAATAGACTTACTAACGAGCAACGCTTGCAAATCATTGAATTTTATTACCAACATCAGTGTTCGGTTCGAAATGTGTTCATTCACCGTAACGTTGCGTCCAACAGCATCTTTGAAAAAATACGGTCCAATGATTCCACCAGCGTACAAACCACACCAAACAGTGCATTTTTCGGGATGCATGGGCAGTTCTTGAACGGCTTCCGGTTGCTCTTCACTCCAAATGCGGCAATTTTGCTTATTTACGTAGCCATTCAACCAGAAATGAGCCTCATCGCTGAACAAAATTTGTCAAAATTTGAACACATTTCGAACCGAACACTGATTTTGGTAATAAAATTCAATGATTTGCAAGCGTTGCTCGTTAGTAAGTCTATTCATGATGAAATGTCAAAGCATACTGAGCATCTTTCTCTTTGACACCATGTCTGAAATCCCACGTGATCTGTCAAATACTAATGCATGAAAATCCTAACCTCAAAAAAATCACCCTTTAAATGCGACATTTATGGGCACAAGATCTTAAATCGAGAGGCCGGTCTATATGGCAGCTATATCCAAATCTGGACCGATCTGGGCCAAATTGAAGTGGGATATCGACTAGCCTAACACAACTCACTGTTCCAAATTTTGGCAAAATCGGACAATAAATGCGCCTTTTATGGACCCAAAACCTTAAATCGAGAGATCGGTCTATATGACAGAGATCGCTCTATATGACAGCTATATCCAAATCTAGACCGATTTGGGCCAAATTGAATAAGAATGTCGAAGGCCCTAACACAACTCACAGTCCTAAATTTCAACAATATCGGATAATAAATGTGGCTTTTATGAGCCTAAGACCCTAAATCGGCGGATCGGTCTATATGGGGGCTATATCAAGATATAGTCCGATATAGCCCATCTTCGAACTTAACCTGCTTATGGACAAAAAATGAATCTGTGCAAAGTTTCAGCTCAATATCTCTCTATTTTTAAAGATTGTAGCGTGATTTCAACAGACAGACGGGCGGACTTGTCTAGATCGTCTTAGATTTTTACGCTGATCAAGAATATATATATATTTTATAGGATCGGAAATGGATATTTCGATGTGTTGCAAACGGAGTGACACCAACCTTCGGTGGTGGGTATAAAAATCTGTGTGAAATTTCTGCTTAATATTGGGTTGCCCAAAAAGTAATTGCGGATTTTTCATATAGTCGACGTTGACAAATTTTTTCACAGCTTGTGACTCTGTAATTGCATTCTTTCTTCTATCAGTTATCAGCTGTTACTTTTAGCTTGCTTTAGAAAGAAGTGTAAAAAAAGTATATTTGATTAAAGTTCATTCTAAGTTTTATTACAAATGCATTTACTTTCTTTTAAAAAATCCGCAATTACTTTTTGCGCAACCCAATATCTCCATTTTAAAAGACTGCGCTGTGATTTCAACAGACAGACGGGCAGACGGACATACATAGCTAGATTGTCCTGACAAAATGAGTATTCCCCCATCCTTTGAAGGTGTATTTCAACTGTTCAGAGCAATACTCACAGTCAAAGGTGGTCATATCGAGCAATATTGAATGGATTCTTAATTTGGATTACTTCCACACATTTCTGTCGTTTGAATTAATAACAAACACTTTCACACCAAAAGAAATGTGGTAAAGCAAATTGGTAACACTTCCTTGGCAACCTATATTCCCCTATCATACAAAGGAGTGTACAGGTTAGGGTAATTTGAATAAATGGTGTATATCTACACCGCCGCCCCATTCCACTATGGACATACATAAAAATATCATTAGAATCTGTCATTAAATTGTCTATATAAGAATGTTTCATAAAAATTTAAATTTACTCCTCCTATTACCATCTTTCCCCATCTTCTCTCAGCCATTTTATATAGAAACTGTTTGCTTGTATTAATTTGATTTTCCTTATAGATTTTTATATGGCGACCAAGTTTAGTTTCTCATAAAGAATTTGTAGTTTTTTATGGCATAGTGCATAAATTGTATGAAGTTTTTATGGAGAAAATTCTCCAAGAACGCAGGTGAACAATGCAGCTACAAGCAATCATAAAATTGCAGCCATAAGGAAATTGCTAAAGCTCAACAAAAGATGTTTAAATTTCTTTATGAATATGTTCGAAGATTTAATCCTAAAAATCTGGTGCGAAACAGGTACACCGATAAGCTAGAATGTGTATTAGGATTTCTCATCTTATGAGAGTAATTCAATTTTAATTCTATATGCATTTATTTAATAACATTAAGACCTTGTGCTATTCATACTGTTATGAAATGTTCACCGCTACTTAAGACTCTTAACCTTGTTATTAAATTCTCTCACCTTCTTTTGGGAAGTGTGTAAATGTGTGTGTATGTGTGTGTGTGTGTGTGTATGTTTAATTAATTTTCTAATATAATTTTTTCTTCTTTTTTTCTCATTTACAGAGTACGTGTGGAATACTATGTAAATGAAAATACATTCAAAGAAAGACTGCAACTATACTTCATTAAGAATCAGAGATCAAGTGAGTATATCATAAAAAAGAAAACTACTATTTTATGCATACCGTTGTAACTTTTACATAACGTTCTATATTAGATGTTGTAATGCCAGTTTCGGGTGTAGTAATCACCATTAGGAAGCTTTATAAGGCATAATGAAACTATTTTCAGCTTAGCAATCAGTTTAATATGGATTAAATTTCCGTTTAAGATTTTCTTTAAACATTTGAGCAACAATATTGAGAATATCATAAGCATTGATACTTAAATTAGAGGTGTAGGGGGAAGAGTACGAATATGTGAATAAATAATTTTGTGTCCAAGTATCATTGGCCCACCCCAAGCCATGCTAAATTCCAACAGCATCGGGTAACAAACGCTCATTTTAAGAAACCGATACCGATATCAGAAGATCGGTATATATGGCAGCTATATCCAATTATGTTCCGATGTACATACACATATTCAGCAAAAATAAGAAGGGTTCAACACACTTCATGTTCCGCTATATCCAAAAAAAATGTTTCGGCATGAGCTGTTGTCGGCACGAATGGCGATTCGATGCGCCATTCCAAGTTTCAGTGAAATCAGATGAAAATGTGCTCTTTATGGGATTAAGTTTCCAAATCGTTAAATCGGTCTAAAGGGCTGCTATTTCCAAATATGGTGCAATGTCGACCATATTCACAAAGGAAGTTAAGGGGTGGGGTGTTGTGGTATTAGAACCCCACATTTCCATAATGAAGATGGTCAAGATTGGACCATATTTGGAAACATTTAGGGACTTAAGCCACTATTCCAAATTTCACCGAAATTTCGTATAAAAAATATGACATTTTAAATACATTCATTAGGCCAATCTCAACAATATTTACCATAGACGTGAAGGTGTCTAAAACCAAAACACTCTTCCTCATTTCAGCAAAATCGGATAATACAAAAGTTGCCTTCTAGAACAAAAACAATTATTAATCATCAAAAATCGCTTTATTGTTTTTCAAAATATTCCCCATTAAGATCTATTCACTTTTGCATGCGTTTGAACCAAATGTCTAAACACTTTTGCCACTCTGATTGAGGTATCTCAAAAACATGCATTCTGAACGCATCAAACGCTTCTTCAGGTGTCGAAAAATGTTGACCTCTCATTTTGTTTTTACGTACGGGAATAAAAGGAAGTCATTCGGTGCCAAGTCAGGACTATCATCAAATCAATGTTTCGGTCCCACTAATGCCTAAGGTTGTCTCAATCTCACGATAGGTCACATGACGATCGTGCAATATGAGTTGGTGCACAGCATCAATGGTTTTTGGAACAACAACTGATTTTGGACAACCTTCACGAAAGTCGTCTTGGAGTGAACTACGACCTCGGTTGAATTCACCATACCATCTATAAACACTGGTCCTTGATGGAGCTTTATCGTCAACTATTGAATTAAGTTCATCGATGCACTGTTGTTGAGTTGAAATGAGCGGCGCCCATTTGTGGGCGCAAGAACCTTATTCGGAACATCGGTATTTATGACAGGTGTGTCCAAATATGGTCCGATTCCGCCGGTTGAAAAACTTATCCAGCTCAAACGGACATACGGACAAACAGACGGAAAGAGGGACACATGGACGGACACATAGAAGGATACATGGACGGACAGACAGGCGGACATAAAACAGACAAACGGTTTGATAGGCTGACCGACAGACAGATGGACAAACATATGGACAGAAAGACAGACGGACAGGCAGATAGATTGATGGACAAACATATGGGCAGAAAGACAAACGGACAGGCAGACAGCCAGACACACGGACGGACAGACAGACAGATGGACAAGCATATGGACAGACAAATGGACAGACAGACAGACGGACAGACAGACAGACAAACAGACGGACAGCCAGATAGACAGACGGACAGACGGACAGACGGACAGACAGACAGACAGACGGACAGACAGACGGACAGGCAGACGGACAGACAGACAGACGGACAGACAGACGGACAGACGGACAGACAGACAGACGGATAGACAGACGGACAGACAGACGGACAGACAGACGGACAGACAGACGGACAGACAGACAGACGGACAGACAGACGGACAGACAGACAGACGGACAGACAGACGGACAGACAGACGGACAGACAGACGGACAGACAGACGGACAGACAGACGGACAGACAGACGGACAGACAGACGGACAGACAGACGGACAGACAGACGGACAGACAGACGGACAGACAGACGGACAGACAGACGGACAGACAGACGGACAGACAGACGGACAGACAGACGGACAGACAGACGGACAGACAGACGGACAGACAGACGGACAGACAGACGGACAGACAGACGGACAGACAGACGGACAGACAGACGGACAGACAGACGGACAGACAGACAGACAGACGGACAGACAGACGGACAGACAGACGGACAGACGGACAGACAGACGGACAGACAGACGGACAGACGGACAGACAGACGGACAGACAGACGGACAGACAGACGGACAGACAGACGGACAGACAGACGGACAGACAGACGGACAGACAGACGGACAGACAGACGGACAGACAGACGGACAGACAGACAGACGGACAGACAGACAGACAGACGGACAGACAGACGGACAGACAGACGGACAGACAGACGGACAGACAGACGGACAGACAGACGGATAGACAGACAGACGAACCGACGAAAAGACGTACAGACAGACGTGTAGGCAGACGAACAGATGGACAGACAGATGGACAGACAGACGGACAGATTGACAGGCTGACGGACAGACAGGCCGACAGACAAACGGTTAGACAGGCCGACAGACGGACGGTTAAACAAACGGACAAACAAACGGACAAACAAACGGGCAAACAGGGTGACAGACACACAGATAGATAGAAGAACGGCTAAACGGATGAACAGACAGAAGGACAGACAAACAGACGAACAGATGGACAGACAGACAGACGAACGAACACAGAGATAGAACAAGTAAAAGCGTGCTAGGCTCGGCCGGGCCGAATGTTATATACCCTCCACCATGGATCGCATTTGTCGAGCTCTTGCCACAGTATCTCTTTTTAGGCAAACAAAGGATAAAAGAAAAGAAATGCTGTGTTATTGGAATAATTTCAAGTAGTGGTCCATAATTGAACTGTATATTGGAGACCATAGTAGAAGTCATTGTGTAAAATTTAAGCCAAATCTAGTAAGAATTGCGCACTTTATGGGCTGAAGTAGTAAAATTGGAAGATCGGTTTATAGAGGAGCTGCATTAGGCTATAAACCGATTCATGCCATTTTCGACACGTATGTTATGTTCTCATGAGAGAAGCCGATGTACAAAATTTCAGCCAAATTGGATGATACTAGCGCCCTTTAGAGGCTCAAGAAGTCAAGATCCCATGTCGGTTATGGACCGATTTGAACCATACTTAGTACAGTTGTTGGAAGTCGAGCTGTAGCAGTCATAGCCAACGGTCGTGTTGTAAAGCTAAGCGCACAGATTTTTTCAATTTTTTGTATTTTTTCGACTACATAAGAAACGTTTTTATTTCTCTTAAGAACACTCTTAAAAGTAATTATTTCATTGTATTTTGCGGAAAGCAAGTGTTTCAAAATGCCTCAACTCCAAGTGCCGTGTAATCATTGTGCTCAATGCTCTCTGCCGATATCAACAATCCAATATGTTCGGTGTTATCATTGCAATCGCAATTTTCACTTCAGCCCTTGTTGTTCTTTATCAGAGAATTCTCACGCCAGTATGAGCCAAACAAAAAAAAATGATTGGAAATGCCATGTCTGTAAACCAAGGAAATCCCCCAACAACACTTACAAAACCTTTGTCTTTGGGGAGAGCAACACAAATCAAAACAACGAATCTCCAAACAGAAATCTAGCAGAATGTCAAGCCAACAATGAGAAACAACAAAAGCAGCAACGAGTTGATGATGAGACTGTCAACAACAACACCAAACGTTTTAAAGAAACTGAGACAACATCTACATATCAACAAAACGACATATCCGAACTCAAAACGGGCATGGTCGACTTAAAAAGCAGCTTGCAGCAGATCGTAACGAGCATGGCATCGCTAAGTGCTGATCTGAAGTCGCATATGGACTCTGCATTAGCCGAGATGAACCGAAACGTAGCGACTATTGCAGCACAAGTGTCTGAACTGCAAAAGAAAGACCAAGAGAAAACGGTACAAATTGGTGAACTTACAAAACGATTACAACAACTTGAACAAAAAGCATTAGAAAAAAATATTGAAATTAACAATGTAGAGAACATGGAAACAGAGCCTGAAGTTATTGTTAAGAGAATAACTGATGCTCTCGGCGTGGATATGAGTGCAGAACACATTAGTAAAATGTATAAAATAAAGCGCAAGAAAAAAGTTGTTGTGGAATTTGCATCTCTGAACAAGAAAAAAGAGTTTATGGGTAAACTAAAGGGTCATCGCATACAAGCAAGCGTGTTGAGAGAAGAAGAAAACAGCGACTGTGGAGGATACATATACATAAATGATGAACTTACACCGCACAATAGACAAATTTTATGGGCCGCAAAAACAAAGGCCAAAGAAAATGGATGGAAATTTGTTTGGGTGCGAAATGGGCACATTTATGCTCGCAGAAATGAAAATTCTTCCTTTATAATAATTAATAATGCATCAGAGTTGGAACTAATAACCGAATCAAGTTAAATAAATGTGTATTAAAAAAATAGCTTTTACCAGGTGTAATAAAAACAATTTTTAAAAACTGTGAAAAGTTCTTGTACAGCGATATTATAAAAGAGACAAAACGATAAGTAAGCCAAGAATTTTTATTTGCGGCAAATATAATTATAATAATAAAAAAGAAAATAGTTAAAAAACATAACAATAAATCGAAAAATAACACAAAAAAAAAAAAAAAAAAAAAAAAAAAACAATAAATAAGTAGAAAAAAAAAACTATCGAGAAGTTGAATAAAACCTACATCATGAACTACGAATACGAAACTCTAAATAATTTTAATGAAATAAAAAGTGAATTAATGAATTATCCTATTAGTATTCTTCACGTAAACATACGTTCGCTACGAAAACATTTTTGTACATTTCTAGCTTACATAAAAGAAATAGTTAATAAAACGCATCTAATAATTTTATCAGAAATAAATATAAAGAGAGATGAGAATGCCTTTTATGAAATTGATGGTTTTAATTCCTCTTTCCTGAACAGAGAAGGAAGAGGTGGCGGCATTGCCATATATATAAAGGAGAGTCTTCAATATCATGAAATCAACATACATATGAAATTTGCAGAAGCATTGAGAATAGACATTAATAATATAACTAATCCAAGTATTTCTTTATTTGCCATCTATCGTCCACCACATTTAAACACAAAACATTTTTTAAAAGAGTTAGATGAAAATCTAACCAATGTAAATAAAAAGCATGAAATTATATTAATTGGAGACCTAAATATTGATATAATAAAGAGAAATTCTAACACAACAAAATATCTTGGAATCCTCTCTTCCCATGGACTTAAATGTATGGTTGCAGAGCCAACAAGAGAAGACCAAATTACCAATACAAAAACGTGCATAGACCATCTATTCATGAGATGCAACGGAAAGAGAAAGAGAGCATATGCTGCAGTAATCAAAGCAACAATAGCTGACCACTATGCAATATTTGGATGTATGGATCATTTAAGAGATAGAAACAGAGCAAACAATGAGTATAAACAGGGGGAAACAAAAGCTAACATCAACACTTCTAAAGTGAATCAACTAATAAAAAACACAAATTGGATTTCTATATTAAATGGATCGAATAGTACCGATGATCTATTTAATAAAATCTGTGCCCAGTTCAATACTATTTATGATCTTTCCAAATACACCACTAAAAAACAAATAAATAAACGCAATCCGTATCCGTGGCTTAACGAGGAGATAGTAAAGTGGTGCGAAATTAGAGATAAATTACATAAAAAATGGCAAAAGAATAAAAATAATAAAACCAACGAAAAAATTTACAAGACATTCAATAATAAATTAAACAAAAGGATTATTTACGCCAAAAATAGGCACAATTACAATGAATTTTTAGAAAACAGAAATAACATTCGTGAAACATGGAAATTGATAAATAGAATCACAGGTAAACGTGTTGACAACATTGATGCAAGCATTAAAAGAAATTTTCCGATGAGGAATGCACAAAACTTGGCAAATAATTTTGCCAACTCTCTCGAAAATAATGTCCAGAAAATATTACACACGTGCAACATCAAAACCTATCAATATAATAGTAATTGTCTACAAAATACATTGTACATGGAGGACACTAATGAGGAGGAAATATTTAACATACTAAATTCCTTGAATGTAAGAAAAACCGCTGGAATTGACGGCATCAGATCTATAGACATTAAATCTAACGCTAGCTATCTAACAACTGTTATAACTGCTTTTGTAAACATGAGTTTAAGAGAATCGTCAGTACCTGCTCTTTTAAAAACCGCAATCGTACGGCCTATATTTAAAAGTGGAAGCAAATCCGATATAAGTAATTATAGACCAATATCGATTTTACCAGTCTTGGAGAAAGTCTTGGAAGAAATTGTAGTCAGAAGACTTAACAATTTCCTGATAAAATATCAAATAATAAACAAATTCCAGTTCGGGTTTCAAAAAGGGAAAAATATTAATCAGCTTCTTGGATATTTCTCAAACCACATAAACAAGCATCTTAATAAAAGCCATCACTGCCTAGCACTATTCATTGACTTCAGCAAGGCTTTTGACACGCTGTCGCATGTGCAGCTATTAAATACTTTAGAAAAATGTGGAATAAGAGGGAATTGTCTAAATTGGTTTAGGGAATATCTCAACTGTAGGCAATATACAGTTAAAATTGATAATGAATTGAGTTACCAAAAGCCAGTCAATTTCGGAGTACCTCAAGGATCTAAATTAGGCCCGATATTGTACATAATCTATGCAAATGAGATGATTGAACTGCTAAAAAACAGCACTGCTTTTTCTTATGCAGATGACACTGCAATTCTTGTGGAACATAAAAACCTAAAAGAAGCTGAAATAGTAATGCAGAATGAACTGAACATTCTTTGCAAATGGTGTCACGACAATGGCCTTATAATCAACGCAAACAAAACCAAAATTATGCATATCAGACCTAGACACGTACCAAAAACTGATGTAAAAATAACTTTCCATAATTTCGATTGCCTTCACCGATCTTGCACTTTCGGAGATATTGGGACTATAGTTGATAATTGTGAAACAACCATAGAACTCGTCGATACTTACAAATATCTAGGCGTACATTTAGATCACAACTTTAAATGGAAAGTGCATATTGAACACCTATCAAAACAGCTACGTAAATGTATGTTCGCTTTATACCACCTTAGCAATTGCGCGCCATACTTTGTGCTTAGACAGGCATATTTCTCATTGGTGGAATCTCAACTGAGGCATGGCGTAACTGCGTGGGGAAAGTCAAAAAACTGCAGAATACTACAAACATACCAAAACAGGCTTGTTAAGCTTTTATACAAAAATAGAAGTAAAACAACAACGGACAACAACTCAACACCCACACAAAGCAAAGAACTTTATAACATCCTAGAAATACTTAACATCGACGGAATCTACAATTCAACTATAGCTCGTGAATTCTTCAACAATTCATCCATATTGAAACGCATAAGCCACAGTAGAAACACTCGTAGCAAGTCCGCAGGAAAGTACGAAATACCCAAGTATTCGAACGATTATGGCAAATTATCTTTAGAGGTCACCTTGCCATACTTTTTAAATAAATTACCACAAAATATTGTAAATAGTAACAATAAATTTGAAAGAAATAAATTGATAAAAAAGTTCCTTATAGTAAACTAAGTGCACAATCTAAACCAAAATTGTAAAAATTTAAAAAAAAAAAAAAAAAAAAAAAAAACAAAAAAAATTGTATTAATATTCTTGTTTTTCCATTTTGATATTTGTTATATTAACATTGTCTTTTTTAATATTTTTTTATATATAATACTACTAATGTAGACACATATACTACAGCTTGGCTGATATACATCCTACAGACAAGCCGATATGGCTTCGTGGGAATTTATATATATATATCATATAAGTCATTGTAAAACTGAAAGAAATCAATAAATAAATAAAAAAAAAAAAATAAAAATAAAAGTTACACGTAAAAAAAAAAAAAAAAAAAAAAAAAAAAAAAGTCATAACAAAACACGTAGTGCAAAATTTCAGCCAAATCGGATAGGAATTGCGCTCTCTAGGAGGCTCAAGAATTCAAGATCGCAGATCGGTATATATGGCAACTATATCAGGTTATGGACCGATTTGAACTATTCTTAGCACAGTTGTTGGAAGTCATAACAAAACACCTCATGCAAGATTTCAGTTAAATCGGATAAGAATTGTGCCCTCTAGCGGCTCAAGAAGTCAAGATCCCAGGTCGGGTTTTTATGGCAGCTATATCAAAACGTGCACCGATATAGCCCATTTACAATCTGAACCGACCTACACTAATAAAAAGTATTTGTGCAAAATTTCAAGCGGCTAGCTTAACTCCTTCGAAAGTTAGCGTGCTTTCGACAGACAGACGTACGAACGGACAGACGGACGGACATGGTTAGTTCGACTTAAAATGTCATGACGATCAAGAATATATATATATACTTTATTGGGTCTTAGACGAATATTTCGAGGAATTACAAACAGGATGACGAAATTAGTATACCCCCATTCTATGATGGAGGGTATAAAAACAGACAGACGGCCAGACAGATAGACCGAAGGACACAGAGACAAGTATATAAACGAACAGTAGGATTTTGGGAATGAACAGACTAATGCCCCGACGTCTGTCCGTCCAGACGAATACACACATGGAGAGACGATCTTTTGATCTGACGTACACTGGAATGGATTTCGGACCTCAAAAATTGAGATATTGAGCTGAATTTTGGCACAGATACGTATTTTTGATGCACGCTAGTTAAGTTCTTGAACGGGCCTATGATATTGATAGAGTTTACTTTAAAGTTTTTTTTTTACAGGAAATGTTTATCGACATTTGTTCTTAAGACAAAATTTACACAGTATTACAAACTTATGATGACTTTTTTGCTATGTCCTTTATTTTCCTAGTTATCCTCTTTCGTTCTTGTGAACATAATGCTAATAATTTTAACAAAGAAAATAACCTGAACAAAATCCTTTTGCAAAGAACTTCATAACCATTGTGTAAGCATCTGTTTGTGAATAGCAGAAGAATCCCTAATGGAATACAATTGGTCAGAATGTTATGTTTTTGTGCTAGAAAGTATTAAAGCTAGTATTGTAGAGAATGAATAAAGGATACCTATGCATATAAGCCATTTATATAGACATTTAAAGGGCAACATAGACATGGACATGTCAGAGCACGTGTCAGCCATAAATGTTTGTGGGAGCATGCGGCTTATATAAGCAAATCTAATTTTAGTTTCAATAAACTGAAAATAGTTTGTATGTCAACTGAACCAGAAAATACGGCTATAATTCTTAGAAAACAAAATCGACCAAATAGCTAGAAAAAAAAACACATAAACAGAAATTAGCTGTTAGTGGTATTAAACACAAAAATTTTTACTTTTATCAAACTTCATTGTCTATCTCTTTTGCATTCTTTTTTATATCCTTCCAGGTTTACGCATACGAATAGCCGATTTATTTTTTAAGTTATTAGCGTGTGTTTTGTATATATTACGTGTGATAACGGATACAGATCCAACATATGCCACATGGTAAGTTTTAAAACAAAAATTGTTTGTCTCTTTTGTTTTTTTTTTAATTTTTCTTATAAATTTTCTCTTTTTTTCTCAATTTCAGTTATGGCTGTACGGTTAGCAATAAAACGGAATTTTTAGCATCAGCACAGTTAACCGAGGAGGAGTTTCAGGAGAAACCCATTATCAATTGGGAGGCGATACTGTGGGTAAATCGTCCCGCAGTGTTATGGGCTGTTCAATTAATTTTAGCTTTAGTCTCACTAACGGAAGCCGTACTATTAACATATTTAGGCTATAAGGTGAGTTTAAAGGTCCACCCATCAAAGTCCGCTCTACTTAGTGTTGGGGTATATTTGCTCGCTCTCTCCCACACACTCTCTTTCACTATTTCTCAGTGCCACTTGTTATGTGTGATAATAAAACAAGTAAAAGCGTGCTAAGTTTGGCCGGACCGATTTTTGGATACCTACCGCCATGGATTCTGCCAAAAATTTATACAAAACTAGCTGACCCGGGCCTGCTCCGCTGCGCCTTCTTTTACTTTATATGGAACAAAGTTTCATTGGAATATTTATTGTATTTTCGACCACTAAAGAGCTTTTAGTGAAATATTGGGTTGCCCAAAAAGTAATTGCGGATTTTTCATATAGTCGTCGTTGACAAATTTTTCACAGCTTGTGACTCTGTAATTGCATTCTTTCTTCTGTCAGTTATCAGCTGTTACTTTTAGCTTGCTTTAGAAAAAAAGTGTAAAAAAGTATATTTGATTAAAGTTCTTTCTTTTAAAAAATCCGCAATTACTTTTTGGGCAACCCAATACTATGCTAACTTGACTAACAGTTTAACAATATAAGTGCCTTTATCTGAATCCCATATGATCTTTATTGGTCTACGAATTTAAGTTTGGATGTAAGGTGTACTCTATTCTTAAAATACTTAATTTCAGCCCGATATTCTCATGATGTCTGATTTAGTGGTGATTTCGGGGGAGAAGCGGTCCCCCAGATACTTGGCCTTCAAAAAATATCAGCAATGTGCTCTTCTCTCAAATACCATTTATTTAAACCCCATATTGCCATTGGCTTAAGAAGAGTTTACAGAATGAGGCGTCCCCCAAACACATGGCCCCAAAATAGGTTATCAAATTCGTTTTCTAGTCTCAAATACCTTTCATTTGAGCCACATATTGGCATGATCGAGAAATTGTTTCCCTTTGGGGGTGTTGTGGGAAAGGGGTGATGCCCTAATTACATGGTCCTACATTTGGATATCAAATTCGTATTCTACTCCCAAATACCTTTATTTGAGCCCCATTTTGCGATGGTCACTAACAATAGCTTTTTGTGGGATATTTTGGGAAAGGGGTAGACCCCTAGAAAATTGGTCCCGAAAATGGGTATCAATTCTTTCTCTACCACCCAATACCTTTCATTTAAGCTCCTCATTGACATGGTCGATAAGTATGCCTGATTTAGGGGTGTTTTGGGGATTGGGGTGGTCCCCCAAACACTAAGCCCGGAAAATATATCAGCAACATACTCTATTCTCATCATTTATTTAAACCCCATTTTGGCATTGGCCTCAAAATTGGATATCAAATTCGTTTTCTAATCTCATTTAAGGTCCTTATTGCAAAAGTCAGCAAATATGTCCAGTTTGAGATATTGGCCCTAAAAACTATAAATATTTAGTTCCGCTCTCTTTAAGACCTAAATTGTCTTGATGAGCAAATACGTCCTCTTTGGGGGTTGTTATGGTTGTGGGACGTCCCCTAGACAGTTGGCCCTTTATGTTGATATCAGATACGTGGTCTACTCCCACATACCTTTAATTTGAGCCCCATATTTCCATAGTCGACAAACATGACCGGCTTGGTTTGGGGTGTTTTGGGGGATGGGCGGCCACTCAGTGAATTGGCCCTAAAAATATATATCGGATTCGTGTTCTACTCTAAAAACCCTCTTATTTGAGCCTCATATTGCAATAGTCAGCAAATATTGTACTTCCTATTTGGGTGGTCTTGTGGGGTGGGGTTGCCCCATAGACACTTTTCCCGAATATTAATATCAAAGTCGTGCTTTACTCCCAAAGACCTTTCGTTTGAGCCCTATATTGCTATGGTCGTAATTTTGTCCCCTTTGGGGGAGGTTTATGGGGAGAGGCGGCCCCCCACTTGGTCCCATATTTTGATATCAGATCCGAATTCTACACTCAAATACCTTTTATTTAAGCCCCTTATTACCATGGTCATTAAATAAGTCCTGTTTGGGGAGTGTTTTTGGAAAGGGGTGGACACCCAGCAACATGGCCCCACATTTGGATATCAGAATCGTATTCTACTTGCAAATACCTTTCATTTGAGTCCCATATTGCCATGGTCGGTAAATATGTCCGATTTAGGGGTGTTTTCGGGGTTAGGGTGGTCCCCCTAGCACTTAATCCGACAACTAGATATCAGATACGTTTTCTTATCCTAAATACCTTTCATTTGAGACCCATATTGTCGTGATTGGTTTAAATATGTATTTGGTAGGTTTTAGGGTGGGGCAGCCCCCCTAGGTACCCCATCCGAAATTTGAATACGAAATTTTTATTTTTAGGGTACTATATGAGAGCACACAAAATTTCGCTTAAATCGCACCACCCATCTCCGAGATCTGACGTTTCTGAAAATTAGGGTAAGGAGGAGGGTACGCCTCCCCCCCCCCCCTCTTTTTTATACCCTCCATCATTGAATTTCTCAAAAATACTTATTTCAAATGGTTTGAGTTGTGTATGTTTTCCAATCTTTTACGACTCATGTCGTTTGGTTTAAAGGGGAGTGATGGGGAGGACCCTCCCTTTTAACCCAAAAGTACTACCCAAAAATAAAAGTGGACCAATCGGAACAATATGGGATTCAAATGAAAGGTATTCAAGAATAGAGTACGAATGTCATAATAAAAGTTGGGTCCAAGTACCTGGGAGGTCGCCCCGGCCCCAAAACACCTTAAAATAGGTTTATTTGACGATCATGACAATATGGGACTCAAATGAAAGGTATTCGGGTGTAGATTACGAAAATGGTAAGGAAGTAGGAATAGGCAGTACAATTTATTCATAACGGAAGGGGGCGGACCCTCCTCCGTTACCCCAA
>NC_081556.1:148284565-148319565 GCF_963082655.1 Stomoxys calcitrans | reverse complement strand
GTTCATTGGAGAACATGTTCGTGAGTATCATAAATTAGTTGTATTCAACTTGAAATTGTCATCATGGCTATTTTGTATAGTACCATATTAAAAATGTCTCTTTCTCCTGCCCCGGCATTTTAGAACGATTTACATCGAGCCATGCAAAAATCACAGTCCGCCTTGTCACAACAATTGACAATACTGTCTGCCACATTGTTGTGTTTGGTCTTCACCAGGTAAGTTAAGGTCACACCAGTGTTTTTGTTTAGAGCGACATCATGTCTTTGTAATATATCCTTTTTGTCTCTCTTCTCTCTCTCTCTCTTTCTCGCTGTCACCTGACAAATCTCCCCCATTTTTTTGTCTTGTTTGTTTCCACTTCATTAGCGTTTGTGGCATACAACATTTTCAACGTGCCGGTCATCGCCACTTGAATTTATTTCAATCCACCTACTATGTGGTGGTCACCTTTTCGACGGTGGGCTACGGTGATTTTGTTCCCGACATTTGGCCATCACAATTGTACATGGTCATTATGATATGTGTGGCACTAATTGTTTTACCAACACAGGTGAGTTAACTTTGAAAACTTTGGTGGGGTGTAAACGACCGACCGACAACGCCGGACATAGAACTCAGACATAGCACCTCGCCTCCATACACAATCATCCTGTACCACAGTACTTGACCAAGAAGGGACAGGCTTTCATTGGAACTTATGTATGTTGTGTTAAGGACATTTTATAAAAATATGACAGGCCATTGATAATGAAATGAGTTGTATAAAATATGATAGAATCTAAGATAGAACCGTAGGTTTTGCATATACACAGTGGGCATGTGAAGAATAGTTATTACTTAACCAAATGTTTATGAACATTTTAATTTGTCTTTGTATATTTTTTCCACAGAAATATGGGTTTAAGACCCTATGAATAAAATACATCACTAGGTTTCCATCCCGTTCTGAGTTGAGCAGAACGGGTGTCTGTCCTTCCGTTCGTCTGTCCTTGTGTGTGTCTGTCCTGTCGTCCATCTGTAACTCCGTCCGTCTGATTTTCTGACTGTTTGTTCTTCCATCCGTATTTTCTTAAGGTCATCTGCCCTTCCGTCTACCTATCCCAGCGTTCATATGTCCCTCCTTCCGTCCATCTGTGCATCCGTCCATCCTTCTATGCATCCACCTCTCCCTGAATCTTTCTGTCCTTCCTACCATCTGCCCGTCTATCCTTCTGCACGTCTTTCCTATAAATTAGGTCACCATCCCATTCTGAATTGAGCTGGCCGGGTGTCTGTCCTTCCGTCCGTCTGTCCTGTCGTCCATCTGTACCTCCGTCCGTCTGACTTTCTGACTGTTTGTTCTTCCATCCGTCTTTTCTTGAGTTCATATGCCCTTCCGTCTATCTGTCCCAGCGTTTATATGTCCCTCCGTCCGTCCATCTGAACATCCGTTTGTCCTTCTTTGCATCCACCTCTCCCTCAATCTTAATGTCCTTCCTACCATCTGCACGTCTTTCCGTCCGTATGTCCCTCCGTCCATCTGCCCATCTGTGCTTGCGTCCGTCCGTCCATCTGTGTATCCGTCCGTCTGTCTATGCATGCATCCGCTGTCCGTCCTTTTTTCCATCTGCCCATAATTCTTTCTGTCCATCCATACTTCTGTACGTCTTTCCCTCTGTCCGTCCATCTGTGTATCCGTCCGTCCGTCTGTGCATCCATTCGTTGCCCTCTATCCTTCTGTCCATCTGTACATCTATCCGTTGTCCGTCTATCCTTTTGTCCGTCTGTGCCTTCCTGCGTCTATCCTTTCGTCCGTTCATCTCTCTTTCCACCTGTTTTTACGTCCATCTTCCCCTTCGTCCGTCTATACTTCCTTCCATCCGTCCATCTGTCCTTCCGTTCTTCTATCCTTCCGTCAATCTATCCGTCTGTTCTTCCATCTGTGTGTCCTTAATTTCACCTGTACCTGCGTCGGCGTACCCTTCCATTCGTCCACACATCCTCCTGTCCATCTGTCTATCCATCCGTCCGTCCATCCTTTCGTCTTCCGTCCGTCTCTCCTTCCATCCGTCTGTCCTTTCATCCATCTGCTCTTCCGTCCTTTCGTCCACCTATACTTCCATCTACCTATCCCTGTCCCTCCCTCCGTCTATCTATGTATCCGTCCGTCTGTCCCTCTATCGATCTGTTCGTACATCCATCTTCCCTTTCGTCCGCCGGTACTTACTACCATCCGTTCATCTGTACTTCCGTTCTTCTGTCCTACCGTCCATCTATCCGTCTGTTTTTCCATCTGTCTGTCCTTAAGTCAGCCTGCAAGTACAGATCTGCCTGTCCTTCCTTCCGTCCGTCTATCCCCCGTCCATTCGTCTATCCTTCCTCCCGTCTGTCCTTCCTCCCGTCTGTCCTTCCATCCCACTGTCCTTCCATCCCTCTGTCCTTTCATCCGTCTGTTCATCTGGAGTTTCGTCCATCTGTACTTCCGTCTACCTGTCCTTTCGTTCACCAGTCCTTTCCTCCGTCCATCTGTGTATCTAACCGTCTGTGCATCCATTCGTTGTCCGTCTGTGCATTCGTGCGTCTATACTTCCGTCCGTCTGTTCCTCTACCCATCTGTCCTTATGTTCATCTTCCCTTTCCTCCGTCTGCACTTCCGTGCATCTGTACTTTTTTTCGTCTAACCTTACGTCCATCTGTACGTCTGTTCATCCATCTGCCTGTGATTAAAGTCACCTATACTTCCATCAGTCCGTCTATCGGTCTGTCCATCCTTCCGTCCGTCTATCCTTTCAATCGTCCGTCGTTTCGTCCATCTATACTTCTGTCCACCTGTCCCTTCGTCCCTCTGTCCTTCCCTCTATCTGTCCCTCTGTCCATCTTTACCTCTGCCCATCTATTCTTTCGACCTTCCATCTGTGTATCCGTCCGTCCGTCTGTGCATCCATCTGTTGTCCGTATATCCTTCTGTCCGTCTATCTTTCCATCTGTCTGTGCACTCATACGTCTATCCCTCCATTCGTCTGTCCCTCTATCTATCAGTCCTTACGTCCATTTTCCCCTTCGTCCGTCTGCACTTCCGTCCATCTGCACTTCCGTCCATCTGCACTTCCGTCCATCTGCACTTCCGTCCATCTGTACTTCCGTTCGACTGTCTTTCCGTCCATCTGTCCGCCTGTTCTGTCCTTCCATCATTCCGTCTATCTTCCCGTCCGTCTGCCTGTTCATCCATCCGTCTATCTTTGCGTCCGTCTATCCTTTTATCCGTCTATCCTTTAATCCATCTATACTTCTGTCTACCTGACCTTCCGTGCGTCTGTCTTTTCGTCCCTCTGTCCTTCCATCCGTCAGTCCTTCTGTCCGTCTAACCTTCTGTCGGTCTGTGCATCTGTGTTTCGATACTTCCTTTGTCCGTCGGCCCTTCCGTCTGTCTGTCCCTTTGTCCGTCGGTCCTTTCGACCATCTGTCCTTCCTTCCGTTCGTCTGTCCTTCCATCTGTCTGTTCTTACGTCCGTCTATCCTTCCGTTCATCTGAATCGGTCTGACCTTCTCTCGTTCATATAATAAAATTATAATCAGCCTAAACAAACTTTATCCTTAAATTCTTATTTCATGATAAATTTTTACAAAATTTAGCCCACTGTGCAGATGATGTCATAGCGTTATCTCCAATAAACATTTATATAGGTCATATCTGTCATTGACAATAAAGAGATGATTAAGGCAATGGACAGCAGATAGCAAACAAGCCAATGAATCCTTAAATTGAACATAAAAATATTTACCTAAATTAAGCAAATTTTCTTTCTCACTCTCTCTTTGATTTTCTCTTGGAAATTTACACAAAACTTAATAAATGAATGCCTGACTATCGTTTGAAGCTTAAAGTTTGTCTATCAATCATGGTAACTTTTCAAAGTGTCAAATTCCAAAGAAATAGCCAATAAATTTTTATTGCCAGAACTAGAAAAGATAAAAAAGGAACAAAAATTAGGAATCGTGCAAAAACTTTACATTTTCAAAAAAAGAAAAAAAAAAAATTGACTAGATGCTAGACTACATAAAAAGACTTCATTTTGCTACATGTGTTGGAACTTCTTTAACCCATTTTCGACAGATATCACTGAATGTACCTTTTATTTAGCAGGGAACCGAAAGCTTCTTATATGTAAAGATTCAAAGCCACAAAAAGGGGTAATGGTCTAAGATGGGTTAAGATTCAGTTTTTTTTTTTTGCTGGTTTATCACCAAAAGTTGAAAACAGTAGGAAAATTTGGTACTGAACAAGGACACTTTTATTGCCTGGCATTTGCTTTCTTTTTTTTTTCTTTGTTACTGCCGTTTGGCATTTTGCAATCACTCACAGAACACCAACAAAGAACTTCCCCGAAACTTTCCTATGACTTTTGACCTATTTTTTGCGAGAGTGCCATTGCCATGCTGCAGCATCGTCATCATTAATTCCACAATTCAAACTGACAAAAGAACTAGAAATTGTGCAAGTTTAGTAATTTTTTGGTTTTGTTGCTGTTGTTGTTGTCAGATTTTACTTAGAATTTTGTTTTACACTTCTTCTTCCTGTCTTGTCTTTTGTTAGTTTGAACAATTGGCCTTCACCTGGATGGAACGTCAAAAGTTAGGCGGCAGCTATTCCTCACATCGTGCCCAAAGCGAAAAGCATGTGGTGGTGTGTTCAACAACCTTGCATGCGGACACCATTATGGATTTCCTCAATGAATTCTATGCCCATCCCCTGCTGCAGGACTACTATGTGGTGCTACTAAGTCCCATGGAATTGGACACAACGATGCGTATGATATTGCAGGTGCCAATATGGGCTCAGCGTGTCATTTATATACAGGTGAGTATTTGCAAAGCAAAGAAAAGATTACTACAAGTTAGAGATTTTTTCCTTGATGGAAAGATTTTGGCAATGATAATTTCGAGGCTAGGAGATAGGATATTAAAATTAAGGATGATTTAAATTTGAATAATCATCGATTGAATATTTTTGGATAAAACCTATTTTTAAAATATTGATGCTAAGAAAAGGATTTTCTTTGAAATATGAAAAATTTCCTAATATCTAGTAAAAACTCATTCACCATAAGAAATATTTCCTTAAAATCCGGAAAATTGGGAACTTAATCTAATGTCTTTATATTTGGCTCAAATCATAAAAGTTGGGACAATATTTATTTCAGTGTTAGAAAATGATTGATGTTTAGGACTAGTAATAGATAATTGATGATGAGGATGGATACGAAAAGACTGATTGATGATTGATGGTTGGAGTTTGATGATAATTTTATAGTGATGATTGACGATTAAATAGTGAAAATCTAAGATTATGAGGAATGATACCTAACAGATTATGCTAGGAGTTTAATGATAATTAAATATTGATTGATGATTGATCAAATGCCTGGTGAAAATTGAAGATTAACAAGTAAAAGCTTGTTAAGTTCGGCCGGGCTGAATCTTATATACCCTCGATGAAGGATGATATTTGTCAAGTTCTTTGAATGACTTTTTCTAACATATATCTAATAACTAACTAACATATATGAGCTATATCATGTTATTGACTGATATGGGCCGTTAGAAGTCATAAAATATATCACCAAAATTTCAAACAAATCGAGTAATAGTTGCGCCCCCTTTAGAGGCAAATTTGCCCATGAACATTCCATTAAGGAACAGGGACAAACTTCTCACATATTAATGAGTGCCACCCAATTCAATTTTAAGCTCAATGAGCTGAAACCACCATAGTGCGGAGGTTAGCATGTCCACCTATCATGCTGAACGCCTGGGTTCGAATCCTGACGAAACCAACAGAAAAAATTTTCAGCGGTGGTTTTCCCCTCCTAATGCTGCCAACATTTGTGAGGTACTGTGCCATGTAAAACTTCTCTCCAAAAAGGTGTCGCACTGCGGTACGCCGTTCGGACTCGGCTATAAAAAGTAGGTCCCTTATCTCCCAATTTGACTTCTTAAGTCCTTACAAACCGCAATTTTTATCCGATTTAACTGAAATTTTGCATGTATTGTTCTGTTATGACTTTTAACAGCTGTACTGAGTAAAGTCCAAATTGGCCTAAAACCTGGTATAGCTCCTATATGAACGAATATGCCGATTTGACTTCTTTAGTCTTTACAAGCCCCAATTTTTGTCAGATTTGGATGAAATTTTGCATGCGATGTTCTGCTACGACTTCGAATAACTAACCGAAGTACGGTCCAAATCAGTCTATTACCTGATATAGCTCCCATATAAACCGATCTGATGATTTGACTTCTTGAGCCCTTACAGGTAGCAATTTTACCCGATTTGGCTGAAATTTTGCGTGCGGAGTTCTGTTACGACTTCCAACAACTGTGCCAAGTACGGTCCGAATCAGTCTATAACTTGATATAGCTCCCATATAAACCAATCTCCCGATTTAACTTCTTGAGTCCTTGCAAGCTGACATTTTGCATGTGATATTCTGTTACGACTTCCAATAACTAACCGAAGTACGGTCCAAATCAGTCTATAACCTGATATAGCTCCCATTTAAAACGGTCGCTCGATTATCCTTGTTCGGTTCCTAGAAGCTTAAATTTTTTCTGGTTTGACAGAAGTTTGGTATGTAGAATAAAAGTATGCCCTTCAACTAAATTTAGTTTGTAAACATTTTTAGCAGAATCCATGGTGGTGGGTTCCCAATATTCGGTCCGGCCGAAATTAGCACTCTATTACTTGTTAATATTAAGAAAAAGTAGTTGATCACGGCGATCATGGTGGTACACACAAACCGGAACGACCAAAAGCCCGATTGAAAGACCAAATTGTGAAAGGCATTTCTAAACTTGGTGTCAGAGATTTCAGAAGAGACGCTTGGAACGCTATTCAAAGTTCGGCTAATGGGACAAATGTTCTGTCAATAAAATGCCCCTCTGTGTCGTGCCCTGGCCAATTTCTCCTTTATATATACATATATGTCATGGGATGTACAATTTATCCACCTGTTCCTGTTCTTGGTTTATCCAGTCTTATACGACCCGGTTCACCCAGTACTGGGCTAAGAATTGGATCAGTGTGTCTGTTCGCACATTGTTAAAAGCCCCCTCGATATTAAGGCATACCGCAAAGACCTATGTGCCGGACAGTCTTGACCGAACTACCTATGACATAGGCATGCTGTTTGTATTTTAGCAGTTCCCTGGAAATCCTACTCTTTGTCATGGTTATTGTTGTAGCCACATTTGCATGTAGAGGTGGTGATACTCCTCAAGCTCCTGTAAGCGATTAAGCTCATGTCGGTCTATACGACCGATCGCCGCGGGAACATGATGATGATTGCATATTTAAAGGCGCCAATATCTCGCCTTGTCATATCGAGCATCATAGACATTCAGTTTTTTAGCAAAATCTGGTGCCACCCGGCCTATCACTGAGAGTCGCCACTCGATACCGCTGATTGTCAGCGACTGCAGTTGCAGCTACTCCATATAAGGAGTATTCAACTATCCAAAACCTGTAGACTCGCCCGTTAGCTCCCAGCTAAACTTCTCGTGATAACGATGAACACCCCAGAGATTGGAACTCAAAGTTGTAGGCTGTGTGACGCCCATGATGATACCATGATATTGACAATAAGTTAAATGGTTTAAGTAGGAAGAACGTAAGGCTTATATGTCCGTAGACATTTGGTGTCATATAACTTGCCCTGCCGGGTTTGGGTCTAAAAACCACCCTTCCCTCCTGCCAGGCTTTCCGAGTATATTCAAGTCCTAGTCACGTTGTGAAAATAATGGCCAGATGGGGCGTCAGATAGCCGACCTTCTTCTGTAGTAACGCCAGACCTTTGGTGTCGCATAACTTTCCTTGCGGGGCTTGAGTATAAATACCGTCCTTTGCCTCCTACCAGGCTTTCCAAGTATATTCAATCGTAGTCACGATGTGAATATAATGGCCAGATGGGGCGCCAGGTAATCGTCCTCCTTGTGTAGTAACACCGGAAATATTCCATCAGGTCCCGATGACTTAAATGGTTGGAAGCTCCTCAAGGCTTCCTTTACCATAAATTCTGTTACGATAATTCTTCGACCAACCTCATTATTCAATGATTCCGATGTCTCCGTGAGTCCCATCGAATCTTGTCCTCCGTTGTCTCTGCTCTCACTCCCATGTCGTCTACTAACGTTTCAGTGTGGACTTGGGTTTCTGAGCGAAGCCTTTTCATCTTTGCGACATCATTAACGGCCTGTTCGCAGAAAAGCTTCCAGGAGGCACGTTTTGCTGCTCTGATCATCTTATTTTATTCTTATTCGGGGGAGTTTTATCAAGACGACCCCAATCATTGGACCTAAAAAGAATTTTTTGTGGAAAATTTCTTAAAAATTAAATTTGAACTTGCAAATTTCCTCAAAATTAGGTTTTTAGAGAACATCTCATATAAATTCGATTTAATGAAAACATTTTGCAATTTGAGAAATTAATAAAAAAAATTCAACTGAATATGAAAAAAATTTAATTAATAAAAATTAAATTTGATAAAAAAAAAAATGTTATTGCCTCTTTGAGATGAACCTTGGACCATATCAGGGTACCTTTCTTTGAGCGCAATAAGAAAGGAGACCACCAACCGCCAATATTTCTACTAAAAAGAACATCTAGCATTAGCAAAGATCCATGCTTCTATCATTGTGCATGTTATCCTTTTGGGGCTAAGCGGACTGATAACGAACCTTTTGGTCAGCTTCGAAATCGCCATCTCCATGGACATTTTATATTAAACACAATTATCATAAAAATTCGTCTACTTGCCTATTCCAAGCCAGGAAATGGCCAAAAAAAGATATTTCAATTTGCCCACCTTCATGTGTTCAGATATCCATAAATATTTGTAGTTGCAAACATAGCACACATCATTATGTGGCTGACCACAGTTAATTAACTTCAACCATTGTTGCCATATCCGCCTTCGTAATGTTTAATCATTCATTACTCTTTAGCATTGTTCTGTGTTTTCTGGTCTTTTGCTTGGTTTTCTTTAATTTCCTGATATTATTTTTTTTATTATTATTTCTCTCCAACAGGGATCCTGTTTAAAGGATGGCGATTTGGCGCGGGCACGCATGAATGAGGCTGAGGCCTGTTTCATATTGGCCGCACGCAACTATGCCGATAAGACTGCTGCGGATGAGCACACGATATTGCGTTCGTGGGCTGTTAAGGATTTCGCTCCCAATGTGCCGCAATATGTGCAGATATTCAGGTAAGTTCTCAGCATCCGCTTAGTAATGCACAAAATACCCACAGCACCCCTCACAAGCCACCATGACCATTGCCTGACCATCCACAGTGGTGGATGGTCATTAGCCAGGCCAAAAGGAAATTTATGTTTCGTTTGTGGTCAGGCGGCAACTACACCAGCAAATGAGTTGTGTGTGTGTGTGTGGATTTACAGCACCTTCCCCAACCCGCAACCCACTACCGGAAACGGTGGTCTTTATGTGTATGTACGTGTGTGTGTGTGTGTGTGTTTGTTACTTAAAGCCTTTGTCTTTCTGGATTTTGTTTTTATAGACCCGAACATAAGCTTCATGTTAAATTCGCTGAACATGTTGTGTGTGAGGACGAATTTAAATATGCTTTGTTGGCAAATAACTGTACATGTCCCGGTGCCAGTACATTAGTGACACTCCTGTTGCATACATCACGGGGCCAGTAAGTATACATTTACAGTTTTCAACTCGAATCAAATAGTACATACATACACATACCAACCGATACATGCATACGAACAAAAGGTAAACCTGAACTATGAACTCAAGCCCGTTGAAAGACAATTTATAAAAAGAGAGCAGTCTGTTTCTGGAGAAAATAAATCAGTTATTGCAGCTTTAATTTCGAATCAAAATTTGGAGTTTTTTGAAAAAAAAAATGGTTTTTCTCCATTCAACAGACTACTCGCTTTAACTAACTATACAGTAATTTATTATACCAAGGTCCATAGAGTCCATCAAATAATCCAAAGGGATGTAGAACAATGTTCAACTTGTTGCTTATGGTAAATAATTGATAGGGAGCACTTGTCTGACTCCAATATAAGCAAATTATGTAATGTTTGCCCTCAAAACAAGGAGGCAAATTATTTCTATTATATAAAACTTGTACTAAAAATGATGTAACCAGTCAATATACTAACTATGACAGGGGTTTCACTACTCCCATTTTCCTCAAGCCTTAGATAACAACAACTTGGTCATGGCCCCGATACTGAACTAATGCAATAACTCTTGCTTTTTGTATTCCCATGATATGCTTGATTTTAATGACCACTGGTCCCTTATTTCATACATCAATTAGTTCAATTTTCAGAGTGGTTTTCTATGTCAGTTTATACCCTTTTTAGGACACCTTTTTGTTGACATTTTCATTATAATCGGTTGGGGTTGTCCATTTTACGTTTCACAAAGCATTTTGACAAATTACTTACTAAGAAGGCTAGAAAAGGGCGTTTGGGGGAATGCCGACTGCTAGTCATATGTAAATATTTTCATAATTCATGCTAATAACAACAATGACGGATGATAAATTTCTTGAGCCTCAAGCCCATACAACAACAAAGGATTGTTTTTTTTTTGGAGGGGGAGGGGGGGTTGATTTTGGTAACTAATTAGTTAATACATTTAAAAGCATTTACCATAGTTGTCACGGCCTGTCTCTTTGTTTTTTGAAGCCAAAACAAACACTTTGGGGAAAAAGGGCTGTGCATTAGCATTTTATTTATTAACAAATATTTTTAAAATGATAAATTAGTGGAGTGTAACAACAACCCCTTTAGCAAAGGCAATTTAGGATTAAAATGAAAATACTTTGCAATAAGGTAAGTGTTGCCATTAAGAAGTTACAAGTAATTATTCCCTAGGCATATAAGAGTAACGCAGATAGGCCAAGGATAAAAACTCAAAAATTAAACATGCATATTTATAATTTAAAATTTAAATTCAACAACAAAACAAAAGAATTTTTAATTCAAAACCAGTAAGGAAAGGCAAAAGTCGGGCGGTGCGACTTTATAATACCCTACACCTACCCTATAAAAAAACAAAAGGCGCTACATCTAATTCTGAAGCAATTTTGACCTCGGTAGATGTATCCAGCTAGATTATTCAAATTTCTATATCAAATTTCAAGCAAACCAAATCTGTTCAAAATGTAATAACCATGGTTGACAAATGACAACAAATTACCCAAAATCTGAGGAAAATATACATGGGAGCTATATCTAAATCTGAACCGATTTCGACCAAACTTTATGGATATTGTGGAAGTCGTCGGCGAAACCAATGTACAAAATTTTGTGAAGATTGGTCAATAAATGCGCTTGCAGTGGGTCTAGGAGTGAAAATCGGGGGACATATATATAGGAGACCTATATCTAAGTCTGAACCGATTTCTATAAAATTCACCAATAATATCGAGAGTCATAAGAAAATCCTTCCTTCCAGAGAAACAGATGACCATTTTATTGCTGTATTACTGCAAATCGGACGAACATATATATGGAAGTTATATACAAATATGAACCGATTTTAATGAAATTCTCTAGTAATATTGAGAGTCATAAGAAAACCCTTTCTACCAAATTTCGAGAGAATCGGTTAACAAGTGACCATTTCATTGCTGTATTACTCCAAATCGGACGAACATATATATGGGAGCTATATCTAAATCTGAACCTATTTCTATGAAACTCACCAGTAACATCGAGAGTCGTAAGAAAATTCCTCCTGCCAAATTTCCAGAGAATCGGTTAACAAATGACCATGTTATTGCTGTATTGCTGCAAATCGGATGAACATATATATGGGAGCTGTATCCAAATCTGAACCGATTTTTATGAAATTCACCAGTAATATCGAGAGTCATAAGAAAATTCTTCCTACCAAATTTCGAGAGAAACGGTTAACAAGTGACCATTTGATTGCTGTATTACTGCAAATCGGACGAACACATATATGGGAGCTATATCCAAATCAGAACCGATTTCTATGAAATTTACCAATAGCATCAAAAGTTATATTAAAATCCTTCCTACCACATTTTCAGAGAAACGGTTAACAAATGACCATTTTATTGCTGTATTACTGCAAATCAGACGAACATATATATGGAAGCTATATCCAACTCTGAACCGATTTTTATGAAATTCACCAGTAACATCGAGAGTCGTAAGAAAACCCCTGCTGTCGAATTTCCAGAGAATCGGTTAACAAATGGCCATTTTATTGCTGTATTACAGCAAATCGGACGAACATATATATGGGAGCTATATCCAAATCTGAACCGATTTCTATGAAATTTACCAGTAATATCGAAAATCATAAGAAAATCCTTCCTGCCAAATTTCGAGAGAATTGGTTAATAAATGACCATTTTATTGCTGTATTACTGCAAATCGGACGAACATATATATGGAAGCTATATCCAAATCTAAACCGATTTTTTCCAATTTCAATAGGCTTTGTCTCTAGGCCGAAAAACATGCCCATACTAAATTTGAAGAAGTTTTGGATGATGACAGACAGACAGACGGACAGACAGACGGACAGACAGACAGACGGACAGACGGACAGACAGACAGACGGACAGACAGACAGACGGACAGACAGACAGACGGACAGGCAGACAGACAGGCAGACGGACAGACGGACAGACGGACAGACGGACAGACGGACAGACGGACAGACAGACAGACAGACAGACAGACAGACAGACAGGCGGACAGACAGACAGACGGACAGACAGACGGACAGACAGACAGACGGACAGACAGACAGACAGACAGACGGACAGACAGACAGACGGACAGACAGACGGACAGACAGACAGACAGACAGTCAGACAGACAGACGGACAGACAGACGGAAAGACAGACGGACAGACAGACGGACAGACAGACAGACGGACAGACAGACGGACAGACAGACGGACGGACAGACAGACAGATGGACAGACAGACGGACAGACGGACAGACAGACAGACGGACAGACAGACGGACAGACAGACGGACAGACAGACAGACGGACAGACAGACGGACAGACAGACGGACAGACGGACAGACAGACGGACAGACAGATGGACAGATAGACGGACAGACAGACGGACAGACAGACGGACAGACAGACGGACAGACAGACGGACAGACAGATGGACAGATAGACGGACAGACAGACGGACAGACAGACGGACAGACAGACGGACAGACAGAGGGACGGATATGGCTAAATCGGATCAAAAAGTGACTCTGAGTCGATCGGTATACTTATCAATGGGTCTTTTTCCCTTCCCTCTGAGTGTTACAAACAAATGCACCAAGTTATAATACCCTGTACCACAGTAGTGGTGTAGGGTGTATTATAATGACTGCTATGACCTTAAACAACTGTACTAAGTAAAGTCCAAATGGGTCTATAACCTCGTATAGCTCCCGTATAAACCGGTTACTAGATTATCCTTGTTCGATTTCTAGAAGCGTTAATTTTTGTGTGTAGAATGAAATTATGCCCTTGAATCCTTGGTGTAGGGTTCCCAAGATTCGGCCTGGCTAAACTTACTTGTTATAGCCTCCACCATAGAATGGGGTTATACTAATTTCGTCATTCTGTTTGTTATACCTCGAAATATGCGTCTAAGACCCCATAAAGTATATACGAGTGTTCTTGGTCGTCGTGACATTTTAAATCGAACTAGCCATGTCCGTCCGTCCGTCTGTCTGTCGAAAGCACCCTAACTTTTGAAGGCGTAAAGCTAGCCGCTTGAAATTTTGCCCAAATACTTCTCATAGGTGTAGATCGGTTGGGATTGTAAATGGGTCAAATCGGTTCATGTTTTGATATAGCTGCCATATAAACCGATATTGGGCCTTGACTTCTTGAGTCTCTAGGGGGCGCAATTCTCGTCCGATTTGACTGAAATTTTGAACGTAGTGTTTTGATATCACTTCCAATTAATGTGGTCAAAATCGGTTCTTTGCCTGATAGAGCTGCCATATAAACCGATCTTGGGTCTTGACTTCTTGAGCCTCTAGAGGGCGCAATTCATATCTGACTTGGCTGTAATTTTGCATGTGGTGTTTTGATATCACTTCCAATAAATGTGGTCAAAATCGGTTCTTTGCCTGATAGAGCTGCCATATAAACCAATCTTGTATCTTGACTTCTTGAGCCGCTAGAGGGCGCAATTATCATCCGATTTGACTGAAATTTAGCACGTAGTATTTTGATATAACTTGCAATAACTGTGCTAAGTATGGTTTAAATCGGTTCATAACCAGATATGGCTGCCATATAAACCGATCTTGGGTCTTGACTTCTTGAGCCTCTAGAGGGCGCAATTCTCGTCCGATTTGGGTGTAATTTTGCATGTGGTATTTTGGTATTACTTCCAATATTTGTTCGAAGTATGGTCCAAATCGGTTCATAATCTGGTATAGGTGCCATATAAACCGATCTTAGGTCTTGACTTCTTGAGCCTCTAGAGGGCGCAATTCTCATCTGATTTGGCTGAAATTTTGCATGAGGTGTTTTGATATGACTTTCAAAAACTGTGATGAATATGGCGCAAATGATACAAAACCTGATATAGCTGCCATATAAACCGATCTGAGATCTTGGCTTCTTTAGCCTCTAGATGGCGCTCATCTCCGATTTAGAACAAATTGTGTACAACCGCTTCTCCCATGACTCAATCGATCTATAGCTTGATACAGCTCCCGTATAACCCGATCTCTCGATTTTGCTTCTTGAGTCCCTACAAGGCGCAATTCTTATCCGAATGAATTCAATTCATTTCTGCTCCGAATCAGACTATAACTTGATATAACTCTAATAGCATAACAGTCCTTATTGATTATTCTTTGTTTGCCTAAAAAGAGATACTGCGCAAAGAACACGACAAATGCGATCCATGGTGGAGGGTATATAAGATTCGGCCCAGCCGAACTAATCACCCCCTTACTGGTTTTAAATTAATATTAAAGGGGAAAACATTTTTTTTTTTATAAATTTTTAAAAATATTTTTTTTATTTAATAATAAAATACTTAAACTAATCCCAAGACTACCTCTTTCAGGGAAGGCCAACAATCACCCGAAGAATGGCATCGCTTATATGGCAAATGTTCAGGCAATGAAATTTATCACATAGTCCTGGGCGATAGCCGTTTCTTCGGCGAGTATGAGGGCAAAAGTTTTACCTATGCCAGTTTTCATTCACATCGAAAGTAAGTGAAACTTTGCATAAGCAAAACTTCAATTAAAACATTTGTTTATTCATGGAATATTTTATTTATCTTAACTTGTTTTCAACTTTGGCGCAAAGGTATGGCGTGGCCTTGGTGGGTGTGCGTCCTGCCCACTTACCCGAATTCTATGAGGATACAATTCTTTTGAATCCTGGCCCCCGGCATATAATGAAGAAGGATGACACCTGCTATTACATGAGCATTACAAAGGAAGAGAACTCCGCATTTGTGGTTAATCAAAATCAACAAAATCAAAATGCGGATCCCAATGCGGCAAAGGAGAATGGTAAGTGCCCCCCCGGATTTTCATCCAAAAAAAAAAAAAAAACAAAATTACCTCCAAAGGCATATACTCTCTTTTGCCATGAGTTTCTGTTTCTAATTCTCTTTCCATTACGATATGAGTTTGAAGATTTTGTTTTTTGGTTTTCTATGTGGTTTTATTGTGTTCATTTTCACTTGAATATATTAAAAAAAAATTCTCTTGAAAAAATTTACCAAAAAAAGAAAAATGTAACAAAAAAAGAATTTAATTAGGAGTTTTAAAGAATGGAAAAAATAAAACACTTTAAGTGATTTGTTGTCCTTCAAATAATGTTTAAAAAAAAATAAATACAGCTACACTTGTAAACCTTAATTTACCACCATTACTACTACTACTGCTAATAGTACTCAGACTACTACTACTACTACTGCTACAATTTACTTACTTACTTGCCTACTATGCTTTTGTGCTGTTTGTATGTATTGTATGCTGCGTGTGCGTGTGTGTGTGTTGTTCGCGCGTTTCCAAGCTTTAATTTATTTAATGTATAAACAAAACCCTCATTCAAAAACACAACAATCAAGGATAATTCCAAGGAAATTTGAAAAACGTTTTAAAAATTCCCAAAAAAAATGAACTGAAACAAGACAGACATCAAAGACTTGGATTGGTAGCCCTTGTCTAAGGAAGCTCAATATAATATATCTGCTACCCAGGCTTTCTGCAAACATCCTGAATTTGTAATGGTCCTTTGTGGCTGAGGCCACACTTGAAATTGAGTGTGCTCAGCAATTGTCTTAAATATGCCATGAAGTGGCTTCATTTAAATCGCATTTATCCGAAGCATATTGAACCAACATCAGCATCAACATCTTCATCATCGTCGTCGTCAACGTCATAAGTATGCATTGACTGAAGGCTGCCCCGTCCAATAACATCTTGTCCAATTTTCCTTTTCTTCTCGCTCGGGGAGAACCCTCCTCCGCCTTTTGAGTTTGTTTTCCTTTTCTGGGTCCTTACTCATCTGTTGACGATTAAAAAAATGGAAATTAAAGATGTAATCGTATATATCCTCCTTACTTCTCTCCTCTCGCTCACTCTCTCTCTCTCTCTCTTTCACTCTCTCCCTCTCTCAGTCAGTTCACTCGCTTGATGTTGGCATTTTTACAACCGTCATTTTGTACATTTATTTGCATACATTTGGTTCCTTGGAAAATCATAAAGTTTAAGGGCTCACTAAACTCAAAGAAAAACATACACTCAGGGAAAAATTTAGTATTTTTTTTTTTTTTTAATAATTCAATGCTCTTGTTTATGCACCACAACTATCTTCAACTTTCAATACCCTGACTTTTTAATATTGATTTTTCAATTCCACAACCATAATCCTTATGGTATTCATCTGCCCAAGTCAATCTTTTGGCCTTTTCTATGGCCTTATGTTCTCTCCCCCTTTTTTTAGTGCATTCCCATTTTGCCCTACCTATTTTATGTCACAATCATTACTTTTTAAGCACCCATTTCGGTTCACCATAAATCCATGCATCCTTCCCTCCTTATCCATGTCGTTCAATTATGAAACTCTCAACGCCTGGGAGATCCTCGCATAGTAAGTCAATGCAATAGCTGTCATAAAAAGGCAAGATGACTATTATTTTATGATGCCAAGACCATATTCACATATAAAACAAAGAATATTTAAGGCAAATAATGACTTCATATTAACTTTGAAGGAATAATATGAAACATTTAAAGAAAAAACAGTAAGTAAAAGGGTGCTAAATTCGGAAGCCACCGTGGCGCAGAGGTTAGCATGTCGGCCTATGATGCTAAACAGTCAGCTTCAAAACCAGGCGTAAACATCAGAAAAATTTCCAGCGATGGTTATCTCCTAATCTAATCTTGACTACATTTGTGAGATATCCTGTCACTTCGCTACCAATTGGAGGAGGCCCCTTATCGTTGAGCTTAAGCTTTAATCGAACTGCACTCATTGATAGGAGGGAAGTATTCCCCACCCCTTAATGGAATGCTCATGGGTAGATTTAGCATTTAGTAAGTTCGGACGGGTCGAATCTTATGTACCCTTCAACATAGATCGCATTTATCAAGTTCTTTGGCCGGTATCTCTTTAAAGGCAAACAAAGGATAATGGTTAACAAGTAAAAGCATGCGTAGTCGGCTAGGCCGAATCTTGGCTACCCACCACCATGGGTTCTACTAAAAATGTGCCCATTTTAACTAAGTTTGTATATGAGAGCCACCGTGGTGCATAGGTTAGCATGCCCGCCTATCTTGCCCAAACGCCCGGGTTCAAATCCTGCCAGCGAGAACACCTTAAAATATTTTTCAGCGGTGGTTATCCCCCCACCAAATGCTGGCAACATTTGTGAGTCATGTACAAGTTCTCAACCAAGCGGTGTCACTTTTCAGCGACACGCATTTCGGACTCGGCATAAACAGAAGGTCCCCTTATCATTGAGCTTAAATTTGAAACGGGCGGCACTCAATTGACATTGTGAGAAGTTATTTTCCCTCTAATTTGTTCCACAATGGGATGTTTGGGAAACACTAAAGCACTTTGTACAGGTTTGGTCTCGAGAAGTCATATCGGGATATCGGTACTTAGGAGGGCCTATGTCACCATATTTACCGATTCGGATAAAATTCGGCACTGATGTTCTAACTCCTAAGATTGGATTTTGGGTCAAATTTCGGCCAAATCAGATAAAAACTGAGTCTTCAAAGGGCTCAAGAACTCAAATCCAGGGATCGGTTTATATGGGAGCTATATCTGTTTCTAGACAGATTCAAATCATACTTGGCATGGATATTGGAAGTCATAACCCAAGTCTTTATACCACATTTCAGCCAAATCGGATGAAAATTAAGGCTTCTAAGGGGTCAAATCCAGGGATTAGTTTATATGGGGGCTATATCTGTTTATAGACCGATTTCGATCACCCTTGGCACGTATCTTCAATGTCCAAACTTAAACCTTTGTTCCAACTTTCCGCCAAATCGGATGGAAATTGAGGATATCTATTGGCTCAAGAAGTCATATCCGGAGATCGGTTTATAAATTTCAGCCTAATCGGATGAAAGTTGAGGTGTCTATAGGCTCAAGAAGTCAAATCCAGGGACCGGTTTATATGGGGGCTATATCCGTTTATAGACCGATTCGAATCATATTTGGCACCAATCTTGAAAATCATAACTGAAATCGGATCAATAGTGAGGCCTGTAAGGGCCCAAAAACTCATCGGGGGATCGGTTTATATGGGGGCTATATCTGTTTATAGACCGATTCGGATCTTCGGATGGATGTCATAACACAACTCTTGATTTAAAATTTCGGTCAAATCAAATGAAAATTGAGGCTCAAGAATCCAACTCAGGGGATCGGTTTGTATGGGGGCTATATCTGTTTATAGACCTAATCGGATCATACTTGGCGTGGATGCTGTAAGTCATAACCTTAGTGTTTGTTCCAAACTTAGATAAATATTTCGAGGTATTACAAACGGAACGACTAGATTAGTATATCCACATCCTATAATGGTGGGTATAAAAATTGTCATTCTTTTAGAGTCATATCAGGCTTGAATGTTGGAGACCATAGTAGAAGTCATTCAGCCAAATCGAATAAGAATTGCGCGCTATGGGAGCTAAATAAGTAAAATCGGGAGATCAGTTTATATGGGAGCTATATCAGATTACGTCTCAAACCGGCACGGCACGTATCCAAATTTGGGGTTTGATATCTAAGGGGACCTTCCCACCCCCAAAGCCCGCCAAATGGATATATAAACCAATCATGTCAATATGGGACTCAAATTAAAGGTATTTGAGACTAGAAAACGAATCTGATATTCAAATGTCGGACCAAGTTATTGTGACATCCCCCAAAATGGACAGATTTACTAACCATAACAAAATGGGGCTCAAATGAAAGGTTTTTCAAAGTAGAGCACAAATCTGTTATCAACTTGCCGTGCCTAGAGAACCGCCCCAACCCTATAAGATCCCCCCCAAATAGGACGTATTTGCTGACCTTGACAATATGGTGCTCAAATAAAAGGTATTTGAGAGTAGAGCACGAATCTAATTTTTTTCAGGACCAAATCTCTGGGTGTTCGCCCCACTCCTAATCACCCCCAAACCTGACATATTTGTCGACTATGGCACTATGAGACTCAAATGAACAACGTTTGGAAGTTGAGCACAAATATGATATCAACATTCGGGGCCAAATGTCAGAGGCCCGAACCAAACCCATAACACCCCTCATTTGATACGCCCCCTCAAATAGGGCGTATCAAATCAAATATAGTTTAGGGTGGATATTTTTCCAGGGCCCACACCTTAAAAACCCCTCAAGCTAGACATATTGGCCAAATATGGCAATACAGGGCTACAATGAAAGGTATTTTTGAGTAGAAAACTAATTTGTCAATCCAAATGTGGGACCAAGGATTTCGAGGTCTACCGCCCTACCTCCCAAATTGGACAAATTTGCCAACAATAGGAGGCTGAAATGAAGCTATTTGAAAGTATTTACGAATCTGATGTCTGTTTTAGAGACAAGTGTTTGGGGAACGCCTCATCCCATAAACTCCCCTAAAACCAGACATACTTATATACCTTTCACGGCAATATAGGGCTCAAATGAAAGATACTTGCCCTTTCGTGCAAAGGGTCTGGCTATCCCAATTCACCACCAAAACAGACATATTTATGGACCATGTCAACATGTGTCTGAAGTTAGAGAACGAATTTTATATCCACGTTCGAGGCAAAATGTTTGCGGGGTCATTCCACTCCCAAAATGTTGAGCAGAATGATTTGATTATTGAAAAGTTTCTGAAAATAATTTCCCTGATCAACAGATCCTTGGACATAGACATAGCTGCCGCTGGTTTACGTTTCGTTTCGAAAAGTGGCTACACTTTCTTGTTTACTATCATCGCTTTGCCCATATCCAATGACTGTTGAAGCTCCCGGCTATGCAGCTCATTTTTGTGGTACTTATAAAACAATCCCGTGGAATTCGCATATGTGATGCTGAAAGACCACAGAGAACGACATCCCAGTTCACCTGCAGGTCAATATCTCATTCATGAAACTTTATTTCCAAAGCTATTTCTAACATCATTGCAAATTTTCCCATGAACATGCTATTAAGGAACAGGGGCAAACTTCTAACATATCAAAAAGTGCTGTCCGATGCAAGTTTAAGCTCAGTTCCGAGTCTGAACGGCGTGCCGCAGTACGATATGTCTTTGGAGAGAAGTTTTACATGGCATAGTATTGGCAGCATTAGGAGGGGAAACCACCGCTGAAAATATTTGCTGATGGTCTCGCTAGGATTCGAACCCAGGTTTTCAGCGTCATGCTAAGCTCTGCGCTACGGTGGCCTCCGTATCCAAACTAAATCATATTCGACGCGGATGTCGAGGGTCCTGGATCATTTCACTGTGCCAAATTGCAGTGAAATCGGGGGAAAATGCTGCTTCTATGGCTCTTTGACTTCAAGTCGCCAGATAAGTCTATATGGGGGCTATATCAAAATATTATCTGATTTACACCATACTCGACACCAATATCGATGGTTCTAGGGCAACTTACTATGCTAAATTTCAGCAAAATCGGGCCTTGCGTGGCTCTAAGGCATTAAATCGGGAGATCGGTCTATAAAGGGACTATAACAAAATATAATCCCATAACTTATCACGGATGCTGAATAAGGATGGGTTTTAACCTGACGATGGCATAATACTTCTAAGGGGTAATGATCAGAATCAGCTATGTACAAATGTCGAAAGACTCTTGGAGATGGCTTATGACTGAACTCGACCTTGGAGTCAATATTAATCTTGAGAAGATTGAAATCTGCCTGTTCACGAGGAAGTCAATGGTGGTCCAATTTGATGCACCACATTTCCTTAACAGAACAATTTCGATATACAAAAAGGTCAAGTATTTAGAAGTGATCTTAGACGGGAAACTGAACTGTGAGTATCATATTCGAGAGTACCGTGAAGACTCACAGATGCTGGGCACTATGTACACTGTACATCGGACTTAAAATGGGTCCTGGTGTACAGCGATGGACAAAAAAAGTGCAATGAAAGGATAATGCACCAGGTTCAGTGTATATGTTGTCTTGACATAGGCGGGTCGTTAAGGACCACTTCTACTAGGGCACTGAAGACCATTCTAAATAGATATGTGAGGCAGCAACTGCTGTAATGAGACTTAAGGCGATGGAAGAATGCATAAAGCAGCAGGTTACACCATCACGGTATAGTCTAGTGCAATGAAAGGATTATGCATCAGGTTCAGAGAATATGTTGTCTTGGCATAGGTGGGGCGTTAGGGACCACGTCCACTAGGGCACTGAAGACCATTCTAGACTTAAAGGAATGCACATAGATGCAGTCACATTATTACGGTATAGTCGAGACGACGGTCGGAAACCTGGAAGGAATGGAAGAGGCTTCCGCTCGGATACCTGAGACGATACTTGAGTTCGAGGGCGAGACACTGATGGCAGCGGCGAAGTCTTGAATTAACTGAACTCTGGTACTGCCATCTGGTAGTTGGTGCAACACAAATGGATCAAAGCCAAAGAACAGAGTGGGCATGGGGGCCTACATTGAGAACCCAGCGACCAAGATCTGTTTCAAACTGCCTGGCCATAATAATCCTGTCGGCGGAGGTATAGGCGATCCCGGTATGAGCCTGATGGTATGCTGTTAACGCAAGGACATGGAGTGTGACCGGACAATAAACTGTCCATTTAGGCTATAATAACCAGACGATAAGGTCAAGAACAGCCTTGGAATATAAGAAGGGTAATAGCGCCTAAAGGGGAATGCACAAGCAGACGATTTGGCAGTGAAGGACAGAGGACTGCAGTCAGTAAACTTGTGTAACCTGAAGCCTATCGGGTCGACACAATCCGAGTTATAGGCATGGGCACTGTGAAATAGCGAAACGGTTGGTAAGACTGCGAAAATCCTTTGGGAAAACCCGGATCATCGGAAGACGAGGCTATTACTGAGAGGAAGAAGGACGAAGATCTGTATAGCTTTCGGTATCATACCGGGGCAAATAGGGCTATGTGCGAAATTATGCAGAATTGGCGTTGCAAGTGACACCGTGTATAGGGTATGTGTGGGAGATGATGAGACGTTGTGAAGTGGGAGAAAAAAATAAAAAAACATGCCGTGTGAGAACGGGTAGAGATATCCCTTTAAAAATTAAAATGGTTCGAGCTGAGGTATTAGCGAGATCGTGTGCAAAATTTCAAGGCCAGGCGCTTCTTGGCTATCCCCTAAAGTTGGTCAATATGGTTCGGGCTCCCAATACTTAATTTGTGGTCCGATTTTCAAAATTATTTTTCTTTTTTGCTGGATAGTGCTTAAGAACCCCTAAAAAAAGTCCGCTTGAGGTACACAATTTTTCCACTGGTTTCGGGGATATACGAGTTTAAATTTTTTGGCCGAGATCGGCTTCGTATTTTGCCATTTGCGAAGGCATTTGTGATTCGATTTTCATTTTGATGCATGATTTGGATTTGTGACACACGACTTTGCCGCAATAATTATCCACATCTGATTATGTAGTTAAACTGTTTGGAAATCAAAAAATGTGAACAATTTTTTTTTTGCATTTTTTGGTCAAAAAAACTATTTTCATTGATTGGTCTTTATTGAAACAAGTAAAAAGGCGTTAAGTTCGGCCGGGCCGAATTTTGGATACCCACAACGTCGGGTATATATGTGAACAACCTTTCTTCAAAATCCAGTGAAAAATGCATACCTTATACCCCATAGCAGCTATATAGACATATCAAATGATGTAGACCAAAGTACAAGTCATTGTTCAACCGAGAGATCGGTCTATATGGCAGCTATATCCAAATCTGATTCGATCTGAGCCAAATTGAAGACAATCATTGAAGAGCCCAACACAACTCACTGTCCCAAATTTCGGCGACATTGGACAATAAATACGCTTTTCATGGGCCCAAAACCTTAAATCAAGAGATCGGTCTATATGGCAGCTATATCCAAATCTGAACCGATCAGTGCCAAATTGAAGAAAGATGTCGAAGGGTCTAAGGCAACTCACTGACCCGAATTTCAGCAAAATCGGATAATAAATGCGGCTTTAATGGGCCTAAGACCCTAAATCTGAGGATCGGTCTATATGGCAGCTATATCAAAAACTGGACCGATCTGGGTCAAAATGACGAAACATGTCCAAGGGCTCAACACAACTCACTGTCCTAAATTTCAGCAAAATCGAATAATAAATGTGGCTTTAATGGGCCTAAGATCCTTAATCGGAGGATCGGTCTATATGGCAGCTATATCAAAAACTGGACCGATCTGGGCCAAAATGACGAAAGATGTCCAAGGGCTCAACACAACTCACTGTCCTAAATTTCAGCAAAATCGAATAATAAATGTGGCTTTAATGGGCCTAAGACCCTAAATCTGAGAATCGGTCTATATGGCAGCTATATCCAAATCTGAACCGATCTGGGCCAAAATGACCAAAGATATCGAAGGTGTGAACACAACTCACTGCCATAAATTTCAGCAAAATCGAATAATAAATGTGGCTTTTATGGGCCTAAGACCCTAAATCGGAGGATCGGTCTATATAATAGCTACATCCAAATTTGGACCGATCAGGGCGTCTGCTAAACCCATGCAAAAAATTTTTTGCACGGAGCAGCATTTGTATTTTGTTTTTTGGGGATTTTTAAAACAACAAATTCGGGCGGAATTTATTTTTGGATTTTTAATAAGACTTTTATTTACAAAATCGATATCTTTATTCGTTTTTCTCGGAATTTTTTTAGTCTTAAGTTTCGTGACGAATCTAAATGATGCATAAAAATGAAAATCGAACCACAAATGCCTTCGAAAATTGCACAATACCTAGGCAATCTCGGTCAAAATTTGAACAAAAAAAATTAAAACTCGTATATCCCCGAAACCAGTGGAACAATTTTATACCTCAAGCAGACCTTTCTGTAGCGATTTTTTTTCCAACAAAAAAGAATTTTGAAAATCGGGCCACAAAATTGTATGGCTCAAGCAGACCTTTCTGTAGCAGACCTTTCGGACCACAAATAAAGATTTGGATGCCCGATAAATTTTTCGAAATGTCCTGGTGACCAACTTTAGGCGCCTACCAAGAGGCGCCCGGATATCCAGGGTCTTAAAATTTTGCACACGATCTCGCCAACATCTCGGTTCTAATCAATATCTCTACCCGTTCTCACACGGAATATTTTTACAAGTCTTTTCGATTTTCTCCCACTGTGCGGTGAAGCATTTTTCGGCTTTCGCAGCTAACACACACCGCTAACAGTAGCGACACAATACCAGATTTGAACCGACTTATGGGCATAGAATGGAGAACAATTAGGGCTTTTGTTTGAATCACAGAATTTCTGATTTTCTTTTTCTAGAGGTCAATTTTATGTATGTAGAGTGCACAACATGTCGATTACTGGCTTATGTGTATGTCCATAATGTCATGGGGTGGATTAATATCTGCACCCTCTTTTCAAACTGACCTTACCCAACCTAACATCATTTTCCACATCAACTGATACAGGGATAATGAAATTTCTTCAAGCTTGAAGCTCATTCATTAGTTAACATATGCCAAAAACCAAAATAAGAATAAGAAATAACAAAACGATAAACATCAACAACAACAACACCACCACAAACACCAACTACAATAATACATTCAATACACCAACAACAACAATGGCAACAATCAATATAAGCAAAAACACAAAACATTCGAATGCATTAACAATAACCAACACCATGAATAATATTTATTAGCAATACATGCGTACATACATGACGAACCAACATACATGAGTATTTTGTATGATAATAAGAGTCCCCCCCCGCCCACAATTTACATATACAGTACATATGTGATAAGATTAACAATAGCGTGTGTGTGTGTGTGTGTGCGTGTGCGTACGTATATCTAGCTCAATATTAGTTCAATATTAACATAATAAACGACAACAAAAACAACAAAAATATATATCACATATATATATATATATGAAAATATTAATAACAGCATCTGCTACTAATACTACTACAACTACTACAGCAATCAATCTGTATGAAAATGTCTATCCAACAATATTAATAACAACAACAATAACAACATCCATTAATACAGCAACAACAACATCATCATCATCATCGCACACGGTCCCCATACCATCCGTTTGTGTACGTGTGCCCCATAGTACTAGTTATGATGCGGTGGGGGGTGGCCCCGACCTCTCCGCCGCAGCCGCTGGCGCGTTAACCACCACTAACACCACCACCACCAACACCACCATTATCACCACAACCACCATGAATATGCCCACCATAGAACGGCATAGCTCCGAATGTGATTTTACAACACTGTTTGTGCGTGAGTGTAACACCAACATCATTTGAAATCCAACAATATGCCCCCTCCCCTACAGCCCCACCCCCTGAAAAGAAGTCTCCCAAATACGCCCCCCACCCAACTCCAAAATTGACCCATAATTTAACTTTTATAAATAGAGGAAAATTAGCATATGTTTATTTATAGCAAAAACTAAATCAAAAAACTCTTAATAGTTGCTGCTACCTTTCTTGTTTGAATTGAGTCTTGTGTTCGTTCGTTCGTTCGTTAATTCGTTACTTCGCTCGTAATTGTATTCAACTTAGAGTTGAAGCGTTAATTTGCCTTGTTTCACGGTTTAGAACATAGTCTTCCCCTCCCAACCCATAGCATACCTTTAGTTCCCTACAAAAAAGGATTAGAGCATTGTAGTAAACACTCACTCTTCTCCATACTTAGCGTGTTTTTTTTCAAACATTTTATTCTCTTATATATTGTTGGGTAACTGTAGAAGAAGGAGATGATGACAAACATTAATCACCACACTCAAAAACCACAAACATTCATAATTCATACCTTAATGCTGCTAACCTGCGCTCATTTGATGTTCTCATCATATTTCGTTATTCACTCATACCTTACCTCTCTCTTTTCCGCACATACTACTATTTGTCTTCCACAAAATATGATCACCCACATTTGTTGTTGTCTTATAACCATTTCATTCTGTCTCACAAAGCATGCATGTAGCTCACAGTGAAAATTGTCTTCTATGTTTCTCTTTCTGTATCTCTTTTATGAAAGCGGTTATGTCAATGTTAAAACATACATCCTTGGAGGGTAAACTGGAGTTTCATTAAATAAAATTATTAATTTATCAGCCAATTTAAACTAAGAAAATTACAAAATTATTATTTCGAAAAAATTTAAAAAATAAAACAATATTCGAAAAAAGCAAATTTATAGAAAAACTTTTGACCAAAGTTTTATAGAAAACCTTTGGACCAAAGTTTGGTAGAAAAATGAAGGCCAGCGTTTTTTTTTGGAAAAAAATTATAACAAAAATTGGACCATTTTTTTTAAATAATTTTGAAAATTTATTTTCAAAAATTTACAAAAAAATGCCGTCCAAAGAATGGAAGAATTTGGAAAAAAAATTTATAGAAAGAATTTCGAAAAATTTTTGTAGAAAAAATTTCTATTCAATTTTTCATATAAAAAACTTCAACCAAATTTCTTTAAAAATCGACCAACATTTTTGAAGAAAAAATTTCAAACAAAATTTTTTCAGTAAAATTTGAACCAACTTTTCTAAAGCAAACATTTAGAAAAAATCGACAAAACTATTTTTGACCAAATCTTATATATAAAAATCAATTTTTGTTTGTGTGTTCCTTATATAAAACCTACCAAACACATATTTAAACCAATCACGACAATATGGGACGCAAATGAAAGGTATTTAGGATAAGAAAACGTATCTGATATCCAATTGGCGTGTTAGGGGGACCACCCAAAACACCCCTAAATCGGACATATTTACCGACCTTGGCAATATGGGACTCAAATGAAAGGTATTGGCAAGTAGAATGCGAATCTGACATCTAAATGTGGGACCAAGAGTCTGAGGGGCCGCGCCTCCCCAAAAACACCCCCCAAAAGGACAAATTTACGACGATAGCAATATGGGTCTCAAATGAAAGGTCTTTGGGAGTAAAGCACAAATCTGATATCAATATTCGGGAAAAGTGTCTATGGGGCCACCCCAGCCCCATAACACCACCCAAATAGGAAGTATTTGCTGACCATTGGAATATAAGACTCAAATAAGAGGATTTTTAGAGTAGAACACGAATCCGATAAAAATTTTCAAGGCCAACTCACCTAGTGGCCGCCCATTACCCAAAAACACCCCCCAAGCCGGTCATGTTTGACGACTATGGAAAAATGGAGCTCAACTGAAGAGTATTTGGGATTAGACCATGAATCTGACATCAACATTCGGGACCAACTGTCTAGGGGACGTCCCACCACCATAAAAACCCCCAAAGTAGGACGTGTTTGCTTACCAAGACAATTTGGGTCTTCAAGACAGTTGAGCTCGATGTTCATATTTTTTAGGGCCCATATCCCAAACCGGATATTTTTGCTGGACTTTTCAATAAGGGGTTTAAGTGAATGGTATTTGAGATTTGGAAACGAATTTGATATCCAATTTTGAGGCCAATAGCAATATGGGGTTCACAAATATGAGAATAGAGCACGTTGCTGATATATCATCAGGGCTTAGCGATTGGGGGACCCCCTCACTCCCTAAAACACTCCTAAATCGGGCATATTTACCCATCATGTCAATGTGGGGCTTAAATGAAAGGAATTGAGAGGTAGAGCAAGAATTGATACCCACTTTCAGGAACAATTTTCTGGGGGTCTACCCCTTTCTCAAAATACCCCACAAAGAGCAATTTTTTACTCACCATCGCAGTATGAGGTTTAAATAAATGGTATTTGAGAGAAGAGCACTTTCCTGATATTTTTTTCAGGGCCAAGTGTCTAAGAGACCACCTCACCCCCGATATTTTGCAAAACTGTTTTTCAAACGATATACAATATTATTTTTGTAGCATGGCAAATAAATATTCCAATAAATAAATATTCCAAGGAAAATTTTGTCAACAGGTCAACACATCCACATTAACAAGTTTTTATATCAAATTTTTCTACCAATTTATTTGAAGAAAATAGTTTAACCTAGTTTTTTTATAGAAAAAAATCTTCACTAAATTTTTTATAGAAAAAGCTTGTGACCAAATATTTTTGATAAACACATTTTTTTTAAATTTTTTTGAGAAAAAAAATTTGGCACTACATATTTTTACAGAAAATATTTTTACCAAATATTTTTATAGAAAAACTTTTATACTAAATTTTTTATAGAAAAAAATTCTGACCTAATTTTCTTTACAGAAAAAACATATCACCAAAATTTAAGAAAAAAATATTAATTAACCAATTTTTTTAAAGAAAAAAATAATGGCCACTTTGTTTCTTAACGAAAGAGAATTTGACCAATTTTTTTTACAATCAACCAACACGCATGGGATATGCAGTGCATTGCGTACAAGGATAGGAGAGGGGAAAGAGGGAGTAGTGTCTATTGACATTTGCTTTGAATTTTTGAATGTCGAAAGTAGCGGGAAAAACATGCGCCGGAAGTCGATTCCACATACGAACCGTCCTTGCGAAAAAAGAAATCTCTCAGTAGTGCATGGTGCGATCAGCTGGCCAAACGATTACCAGCCGGTGTGCGCTTCTAGAAAATCTTGTATTTCTGACCAACAACCTCAAGTCAGGAATCAAAAGACTAATTTCCCAAGAAGACACACCGTGAAAGAATGGTTAGAACAGCGCCATACAACCCACATTTCAACGATGCTCAAGGGAAACAATAGAATTGGATACCCTTCCATCTCCAATAAACCCCAACGCCCGTCACGGTCAAGCAGCTCCAAGGATGATTTTGAAGACCAAATTTTTTTTATAGAAAAAATTATTCATCAAAAAGTTGCCAATAAAAGGTCGAATAAAACAATTCAATTTAATTTGATAGAAAAAATTTGAAAAAAATTTTTTACAGAAAAAATTTTACATAAAATTATTTTATAGAAAAAAATTTTATATGAAATTTTTTTTACAAAAAATTTTGACCAAATTTAAAGCAAAGAAATTTGTGACCAAATTTTTTTGAGGAATTCATTTTTTACCAAATTTTTTGAGGAAAAAAATTTTCACTAAATTTTTTTAAGAAGAAAAAATTTTTTGCAAAATATTTTTATAGAAAAAAAATTTTTTATGGAAAAAATTTTATATGAAATTTTTTTATAGAAAAATTTTACATGAAATTTTTTTTATGAAAAAAAATTTATATGAAATGTTTTTATAGAAAAAATTTTATATGAAATTTTTTTATAGAAAAAAATTTTTATATGAAATTTTTTTATAGAAAAAATTTTATATGAAATTTTTTTATAGAAATAATTTTCAATTAAATTTGAAAAAAAATAAAAATTACCAAATTTTCTTACAGAAAAAAATTTAGGCCCCTTGTTTTTTAAAGAAAATGAATTTCACCAAATTATTTTTAAAAAATTGGAACAAAAAAATTAAAAAAAAAAAAAATTAACTTAATTTTTTTTTTTTTTTTTTTTGTAGAAAAAAGTTTTGAACACACAAATCTTATAGACATTTTTTTTATAGAAAATAGTTTTTTCTATCTTAAAAAAAAGAAAAATTTCTTCAAAATTTCTTGTAAATCCTTGAGAATCTTTAACATTCTCAGAGTTTTCAACTTTAACATTGACAGAACTCTACCTTTCTAACCTTAAAGTTTTTTCTACTAATGTTTTTCAGGCTTTGGAAATGAAATGCTATTTTTCCCAACATTAAAATTGTGCAACTTTTCCCATATATACATCCTTTTTTATAGAGAATTCTCTTATCAACCTATTCTCGACTAATTGATGTTTTTATAGCTGTTTTTTGTTGTTGTTAGTTTTTTTATATGTAAATCATTTCCTTTCATCACTGTATTTTAGTGTATCACTCTCATGGTTCACATGGCTTTGAGTTTAGTTGAGACATAGACATATCCGTTGCAATTTTTAGCATGTCAGTTTCCGGTTTCCTTTTGCCCTTTTGTCTACCGGCATTTGCTTCCGTTTAGTAAAATGTCAAAAGTTTTTTCACCATCCTCTTGTTGCTAACTTATCTCCAAGTAACTTCATTTTTAATCATGTTTAGACCTTTGTGTTTAATTTAGCAAATCATGCCCTTGTTTTTAGTAGCTTACATGGGGTGTTTGTAGTTTTTTTTTAGTAAAAATAGAAATGTAGCTTGATTTGGGTGTAGCATGGCTAAGGAAATGGTGTTGTAAGATTGCGTTTTGGCTTGCGTTCTGTTAACTTTTCCCCCCTCCAGAAATTTCTTGTCAACTTTAAATGATTGTGAATTTAACATCTCCATGTCACCATCCATCTCGAAATCACTCACTTACCCTCAACCTCAACACTAACAGAAACCCAAACACCAATTCACCCAAATTGAATTGAATTTTTGTTGCTTTGGCTGTAAAGATTTCAATTACGATTTTTTGGTGTAGATATGAAATGAAAAACTAAATCAATTTTCTTCTGCTCACAAATTGCATGTTTTGGTTCTTTTGTTTGTTTTCTTACTTAGAGTAGGTTTTTTTCGGAATTTTCTTCTTTAAACTTTGTGATGGAATTAATTCAAGTAATTGTTTTCTTATCTTTTCCCTTATTTTTTGTCTCCCCTCTTCTGTATGTGATCTATGGTTTTTTTCGTCTTTTTAACATAGCATCGGATAATCCTACATCTGTGATAATCTCAGATTCCAAACAGAATCTCAAAGATACTGCGGTAACATCGACTAATGCAACGCAAACACCTGCAGCAACGACTACAACCACTGTCACAACCACCATCCCCTTGGGTCTGGGCGGCGGAGGCGGCCTTGGCGGCGGGGGTGGTGGTGCTAGTTCTTTACATGGTAGCTTAGGAAATACTTTGGGCATAGGTGGTGGTAGTTCGGGCTGCGGTGGCGGTCTGACCATAGGCACCACCTCACTGACCACAGGCAATCACTTGGATGTGCCGCAATCGGGTAATCCCAATTTGTTGAGTCCGGATATTCTGAATCAGAGAAGAGGTAAGTGAAAAAGTGAAAGCAAAAGAAAAACAAACATATGGGCTATTCCATAAAAATCATAATCATATTTATATAAAATGCAAATTTTTAATTTAAAAATTTTACACATAAAAATATTTTTGTTATAATCATAGTCATTACTATTTTCTAAGATTTTAATTTTTTGTTTTTAAAAGAATTTTACTAATTTCGTATTAAAATTTAAATTTTTTTTCTAATTTCGAAGCTGACCAATGCTTGATCATCAGTCCGATGATCTCTTTTCTGCTTATCAGACTGATGATAAAGTTTTGGTCAGCTTCGAAATCTCGATGTCCGTAGCCTGCCCAATGCATTTATAGCACACCACATTGCCTTAACCTTCTAAAAAGGCATTTCATTTTGCTTTCTATGTTAAAAAGAATCAAAATCAATGCCTATTGGTTTCAACTGGACAAAGAAATCTAACACCATAATAAAGTAAATAATAATAAAAATTAAAAAAAATATATTGGGTTGCCCAAAAAGTAATTGCGGATTTTTAAAAGAAAGTAAATGCATTTTTAATAATACTTAGAATGAACTTTAATCAAATATACTTTTTTACACTTTTTTTCAAAAGCAAGCTAAAAGTAACGGCTGATAACTGATGGAAGAAAGGATGCAATTACAGAGTCACAAGCTGTGAAAAAATTTGTCAACGCCGACTATATGAAAAATCCGCAATTACTTTTTGGGCAACCCCTTATAAAAAAAATTTAGTTAAATGAAACAACAACAAGTAAAAAGGCATTAAGTTAGGCTGGGCTGTACTTCGGATACCCCCAAATTTCACAAATTTCAGGGAAATCGGATAAAAAATAAAGCTTTTATGGCTTTCAGACTCTTTATCAGGAGATCGGTCTGTATGGCAGCTATATCTAAATATAATCCGATCCGAACCATATTTGGGACGGATGTTGGGAGACATAAAACTACCCACTTTTTAAAATTTCAGCGAAATCGGATAAAAAATAAAGCTTTTATGAGCTTCAGACCCTTAATCGGGAGATCGGTCTATATGACAGCTATATCTAAATGTAGTCCGACCTCAACCGTATTAAGTTCGGATATTGGGAGACTCAAATTTCAGCGAAATCGTGTAATGAATAAAGCTTTTATGGGTTTCGGGTCCTTTATCGGCAGATCGATGTATATGGTAGCTATATCTAAATACAGTCCGATCTGAACCATATTTGAGTCCTATGTCGGAAGGCCTAAAATTACTCACCGTTCCAAATTTCGGCAAAATTCGGATAAAAAATAAAACTTTTATGGGCTTCAGACCCTTAATCGGGAGATCGGTCTATATGACAGCTCTATCTAGTTTTAGTCCGATCTGAACCATATTTAGGTCGGATGTTGGGAGGCTCAAAACAACTCACTGTTTCAAATTTAAGCGAAATCGGGTCAAAAATAAACTTTTATGGGCTTCGGGCCCTTTATCGGAAGATCGGTCTATATGGCAGCTATATCTAAATATAGTCCGATCTAACCCATATTTGAGTCCTATGTCGAGAGGCCTAAAACTACTCACCGTTCCAAATTTCAGCGAAATCGGATAAAAAATAAAGCTTTTGTGGGCTTCAGACCCTTAATCGGGAGATCGGTCTATATGGCAGCTATACATATATACATATATAGTTATCCCATAGACCGGACTTCTAATCTTAGTCCCCAAGGCAGATTTCTTGCCTGATTCGCTGAAACTGTTACTTGTATATTAATTCTTGAGATCTGAACAAAATATGATCTAGACTAGCCCCTGTTAAGATATAACTACGGATGTAGTAGGGTCTTCACTTCTTGAGCTTCTAGAGGGCGCAATTTTTATCCGATTAATTTGGTTGAAATCGGTCCATAACCTGATGTAGCTGTCGTATAAACCGATCTGGGGTCTTGACTTCTGGAGCCTCTAGAGGGTGCAAATCCCATCCGACTTATCTGAAATGTTGCTTGACATGTTTCGTTATGACTTCCAATAACTGTGCCAAATATGGATTAGATCAGTTCATAACCTGATAAAGCTGCCAAATAAACCGATCTAGCATCTTGACTTCTTGAGCCCCTAGAGGGCGCAATTCTTATCCGATTTGACTGAAATCTAGCACGACGAGTTTTGTTACAACTTCCAATAACTGTGCTAAGTATGGTTGAAATCGGTCCATAACCTGGTATAGTTGTCATATAAACTGATCTGGGGTCTTGACTTCTGGAGCCTCTGGAGGGCGCAATTCCCATCTGAATTAGCTGAAATTTTGCATGACGTGTTTCGATATGACTTCCAATTACTGTGCCAAATATGGTTTAAATCGGTTCATAACCTGATATAGCAGCCATATAAATCAATCTTGGATCTTGACTTCTTGAGCTACTAGAGGGCGCAATTTTTATCCGATTAAACTGAATTTTTACACATATCGTTTAAGTATGACATCCAATAACTGTGCCAATTTTGGTTGAAATCGGTCCATAACCTGATATAGCTGTCATATAAACCGATCTGGGGTCTTGTCTTCTGGAGCCTCTAGAGGGCGCAAATCCCATCCGACTAAGCTGAAATTTAGCATGACATGTTTCGTTATGACCTCCAATAACTGTGCCAAATATGGTTTAAATCGGTTCATAACCTGATATAGCTGCCATATAAACCGATCTTGGATCTTGACTTCTTGAGCTTCTAGAGGGCGCAGTTCTTCTCCGATTTGACTGAAATCTAGCATGATGTATTTTGTTACAACTTCCAAAACCTGTGCAAAGTTTGGTTGAAATCGGTCCATAACCTGATAGAGCTGCTCTATAATCTAATCTGGGGTCTTGACTTCTTGAGCCACTAAAGGGCGCAATTCTCATCCGATTTGGCTGAAATTTTGCATGAGGTGTTTTATTATGACTTCCAATAACTGTGCCCAATAACTGTCCATGTATTCTTGTGTTCAAGGTACAGGTCGCATTTTTTGTCCGATTGTTACAAAATTTTACAAATGCCATTTTTTTGGCCCAAGGTCAAACGCCATTGATTTTGAACAAAATCGGTTCAGATTTGGATAGAGCTCCTATATATATCTTTCAACCGATATGGCCTTTTAAGACTGCAGAATCTTCATTTGACTCATATATGTGCAAAATTTCATTAAAATCGGGCCAGATTTGGATATAGCTCCCATATATATATTTCAACCGATATGGCCTTTTAAGACTGTAGAAGCCACAAACTTGGTCCAATCTTAACATAATTTTATATGAGGTGTTTTAATTGACGTCCCC
>NC_081556.1:148244565-148279565 GCF_963082655.1 Stomoxys calcitrans | reverse complement strand
CATAACTGATTCGCTTCTGGCCATTTTTAGGTGAATAGAATCAAAAACCTTTTCATAGCCAATTCTTCTCCATCACAATGACTGTTTTACATAAAGTTTTTAAGTATCAGAATATTTACTCTGACATGCATTACAATTTGTTTATGTCACCTTCTTGCAATCGTTGCCATCAATCATTGGCTTCAATCTCCACAAATACTTTACCTATGCCATTCAACCAATTCAATAATTGGAGCAGAAACATTTTTCATCTGTTCAGCAGGGTATCAACACATTTAGAGCAGGGGGAAATGATGAACACAAAAATGCCAGCAATACCATAAATCAAGCAATTGATTATCTTGCCAGAAATAAATAGACTTCTGTTGAGGATACATTGCATTGCCCAGCTATCAAACAAAGAATCACAGGGTCGGAGTAAATGAGAAAATGTCCACATTTAATACAACATTTTTTTTTTTCTTTATTTCTTTTAGTTGATTTCCAATTGAGTTTAAACCTTTGTTTGTGTTGTGTTGTAAACCTCAATGAAGACCTTAATGTCCACTCCCGTGTTTCTCTCTCTCTCTCTCTCTATATTTCTCTAAATGTTTGATGTTCCTTTCTTTATACACAAACACACCAAACTCCATTTCTCCCACTACTACCGACTCCTTCTTCTACACGAAATGTAACGAAACGTAACGAAAATAAACAACGCACAAAAATTGAAAATGCTTGGCCCCATCAAAATAATGAAAAAAAAACAAAACCAAAACGAATACAAAAACAAAATTAAAACGCATAAATGCAGTTGCTTGGGTGGCCATTTCCCACAATCACGTACCTATTCACTTATAATGAGCTCATCGGAAGATTCAAATCTACGTGGCGGTGGTGGCGGCTGCTGCTGCAACGCGGCCAGTGGCGGCAGTGGCAGCGCCAGCAATCACAATGTCACCCAGACGGGCCAGCAGCATTCCTTCGGGCGCCATTATCAGAAAATGAAAAAGAGCTACAGTTGCGACAGTGACTGTGCCCGCAGCAGAATCACTCGCATGCGCCAACATCTGCAGCAGCAGCAACAGGCTTTCAATGACAATTGCTGTTGCTCTTCGTGCTGCTGTTGCTCGACCACAAGCATTGCACCCGCCTCGACAGCCACCATAGCAACATTCACCACCACAAATACGCAACCCACAACGGCAGTGGCAGCAGCGGCTGCGGCAAGCTCCAGCAGCTCTGGCTCAGCCAAAGCGGCGCGTCCCATTTGGGCGGTCGACTATTTACGGTAAGTCATCGACAGCTTTTACGTAAATTTCACAACTACAACAACAACAAATGATGTGTTGTACAGCTGTTGAGTGTGGCCGTGGCTCTGGCAAACAAACAACCAACCACCCACCCACCTTTAAGACACACACACTCACGCACACAAACCCATAGCCAATCTCACACTCAAAGAGGCAAAGCGACATTCCACCACAATCCAAGAGTGTTTAAGCTGCGGCAAAAGTTTAAAGGTCTTTCATTTCGATTTTGCAGCTGACCAGCCATTTGGTGGACAGGCATACGGGCAAACACGCACGTCTCTCGCTGTCTATCAATCAATGCTTTAGCCAGCCATGTCGATGACAATCGATACCTTTTATCCTTTTTCCGTTGCACTCATACCTACCTGTGTGTTGTTTGGGATGTGAGGGGATTGTGGTGAAATGCTTGGATATGTTTCAAATGTCTACATTGTTTACGTAAAAGTTGTTTCGATTGTCGATTGTGTTATGCTTCAGTTCAGTTGGGCGCTCTCAAATGGTTGCTAAAATACACTGTCACAAACACACATTCATACACTCAAACACACACACACACACACATCACACCCAAGCATATATACAGAAACTTTTGCATTCAATCACATATTACACACATTAAGGGGGCATTACATAGTGGTGAGGCAGTGCCTCAATAAAACAAAAATGGATTAAAGTAGGCAAATAATGGAAAAAAATCTAAAGGCATTTCGAAGGAAGGAATCGTAGATAACTAAATTAAACAAATAAAAAAATGCATCGCCTTAAAAAAATTTAAAAAATTTTGATATCTACCAAAAATCTTTGAGAAGTGTGATTTTTATTAAAACTTAAAAAACCTTTTAGTAGGAAAATTTTTTTAAGTTTATATAAAAATCACACTTTTTAAAAATTGTTGATACAAATCATAAGATATTGAGCTGAAACTTTGCACAGATTCTTTTTTTTTTTTTTTGTCCATAACCAGGTTAAGTTCGAAGATGGGCTATATCGCACTATATCTTGGTAAAGCTCCCATATAGACCGATCCACCGATTTAGAGTCTTAGGCCCATAAAAGCCACATTATTATCCGATTTTGCTGAAATTTGGGACAGTGAGGTCGACATCCCTCTTTAATATGGCCCACATCGGTCCAAATTTCGATATAGCTGCCATATAGACCAATCTCTTGATTTAAGGTCTTAGGTCCATAAAAGCGCATTTATTGTACGATGTCGCCGAAATTTGAGACTGTAAGTTGTGTTAAGCCCTTGAAGATCCTTTTTCAATCTGGCCCAGATTGGTCCTGATTTGGATATAGCTGCCATATAGATCGTTCTCTCGATTTAAGGTCTTGGGTCCATAAAAGGCGTATTTATTGTCCGATGTCGCCGAAATGTGGAACAGTGAGTTGTGTTAGGCCCCTCGACATCTTTCTGCAATATGGCCCTGATTGGTCCAGATATGGATATAGCTGCCACATAGACCTATCTCTCGATTTAAGGTCTTGGGTCCTTCAAAGCACATTTATTGTCCGATGTCGCCGAAATTTAGGACAATGAGTTGTGTTAGGCCCCTCGATATCTTTACGTAGTATGGCCCTGATTGGTCCAGATATGGATAGAGCTGCCACATAGACCGATCCCTCGATTCAAGGTCTTGGGCCATAAAAGGCGCATTTATTGTCCGATTTTACTGAAATTTGGGACAGTGAGTTGTATTAGGCCCTTCAACATTCTTCTTCAATTTGGCTCAGACCGGTCCAGTCTTGGATATAGCTGCCATATAGACCGATCTCTCGATTTAAGGGTTTGGACCCATAAAAGGCGCATTTATTGTCCGATGTCGCCGAAATGTGGCACAGTGAGTTGTGTTAGGCCCCTTTATAATCCGATTTCGCTGAAATTTGACACAGTGACTTATGTTAGGCTTTTCGTCATGTGTTGTATATGGTTCAGATCGGTCTATATTTGGATATGGCTGCCAAAAATACCAATATTTTGATCTACAAAATTTAACATTAGCTTGACCACTCAATATCCGTGTCGAATTTGGTCCAAATCGGACCATATTTCGATATAGCTGCTATGGGGGCATAAATTATGCATTTTTCATCGAACTATGACGAAAGGTGGTTTACATATATAGCCGAGGTGGTGGGTATTCAAAGTTCAGCCCTGCCGAACTTAAGGCCTTTTTACTTGTTTTGATATCGGAAGGGGGTGGACCCTCCCCCTTATGCCAAAAACACCACCCCAAAATAAAAGTGGACCGATCGGGACAATATGGGTATCAAGTGAAAGATATTGGAAAGTAGTATACAAATAAGGTATTAAAATTTTAGTCTAAGTATCCGTCGGGCCGCCCTAACCTCAAAACTCCCCAAAAAGACATATTGGAGGTTCATGTCAATATGGAGCTCAAATGAAAGGTATTCGGGAGTAGATTACGAATACAAAATCAAATCAAAATATAGGAGGTCACCCCACCCCCAAAACGCCCCAAAAGGGCATATGACCCATCTTGACTATATGGGACTCGGTTTGTTTGTTTGTTCCGTAGAATCAAAAACGACTTTACCGATTTTCTTAAAATTTACATATATTTTGAAGGTTTGTCTGGAAGGAAACATAGGCTATATAATTTTTTTACACCGGATCGGGGCGAACCATCCCCCTTACCCCAAAAACGCCACCCAAAACCAAAAGTGGACTGATAGGCACACTGTGGGTATCAAATGAAAGTTAATGGAGACTTAACAGATATATTCGACGTTCATGTCAATAAGAGACTCAAATAAAAAGTATTCGGCAGTACATTAAAAAAAGGCATACAAAATTAGGTCCGAGGAATGGAGGCCACAATAGCGCAGAGGTAAGCATGTCCGCCTATGACGCTGAACGGCTGGGTTGGAATTTTGGCAAGACCATCAGAAAAAATTTTCAGCGGTTGTTTTCCCCTCCTAATGCTGGCAACTTTTGTGAGGTACTTTGCCATGTGAAACTTCTCTCCAAAGTGGTGTTGCACGCCGTTCGGACTCGGCTATAAAAAGGAGGCCCCTCATCATTGAGCTTAAACTTGATATGTGAAATTGATATGTGAAATTTGCAATTTGCATAGGGAGGTCACCCCACCACCAAATACCCCCAAATGGGCATATCAACCGACCATGGCTATATGGGCCTCAATTGAAAGGTATTTGGGAGTAGATTACGAAAATGAAATTTAAATTTGCGTTCAAGTCTACGTGGCTCTTTTCCTACTAAAAAATAGGTTAGTTGACGCATTATTACAATATGTGACTCAAATGAAAGCTATATGAGAGTAGAAAACGAATTTGATATCCATTTTTGGAGCCAAGTTTTGGGGGGTACGTCCTTAGTCACCCCCTAAACTGAACTTAATTTCCGACTATAGCAATATAAAGCTCAAATCAATGGTATTTGGCAGTAGAGAACGAATTGGATATCTATTGTCAGGGCAAAATGCCGGTGGCCGCCCCAGCCCCAAAACACCCTCCAAACGGTTCATATATACCAACCATGGCAATATAAGACTCTAATTAAAGAGATTTGAGAGCAGAACACGAATTTGATATCCATTTTTGATTTGAAATATCTGAGGTGCCATCCCTCTCCTTAAATGCACTTTTCATTGCACAAATTTTCAAAAACACCAGATCTCGGCTGTTAGTAATGTGATTTATTCGAAATTTGTTTGCACTCTCACAGTCACCAAAAACAAAACATGGTTTCTATTGTTGGGTCGCCCAAAACCCGCCAAATGGATATAGGGACCAATCACGACTATTTCTACTAAAGTCTTTGGCCGGCCGCTAGCGTTATATCACAAGAGACAAAAAATTGTGTAGTGAGCCTATAAAGAAGTGCCACTATCACTTAAACCAAACTATCATTAGTGATGACACCAGGTTTAAGGCCTTCGAACTTGTTAACCTTCTCTTCAAAGAGTTGTGCCATAACCGCAAGCCTTTCAGGCCCTTCTACAAATAAAAGTAATGCAAAAGTAGTTGCAAGTCACTGCAGGACTTGCAACAAAATCTCATTAATAAGATATTCGAAGTCAAATTTGTATTTTTATTTTGATGCTGTGTGCTTTTTTTAATAAATTCTTATGTAAATAAATTTTTCAAATTTAAAAAAGTAGCTTCTACTTAAAAAATAGGTCTATAAATATTGTCACCGAGTTATGCAATGCCCCATATACACATATATGTACATACCTACCATCGACCATCCATAAAATTTTTCCAAGTCACCCCCACCCTCATGTAGCGTACAGTCGTATTGTGCTTTGTAGCACAAATTCAATACAAAACTGTAATACCACATAGAAAAAATGCCTTTGCTTTACCACAACTGCATACTCCATACAACAACTCGTAGTAACAACAACAACAGGAGAAATACATAAGCATCGCAACTAACAATTCATCATAAAGGCACCAAAGCCAACCCACCCAACCACCCACCCACCCATTCAACAAAAATCTGAAAACCAATTACTACTACTACTACTAACAATAACAATAACAAAAACAACAATAATCAATCAACAAGTATGAGAGTATCATGCGTTTGTTTGTTCGTTCGTTCATTCGTTGGCCCGAACGCCCGCCTTAAGCTCTTACGCTAGCTCGTTTCTTCGTTATTTCATTCGTTCGTTATCGTTCGTTCGATCGTTGACTCATTCCTATGCCTTGTATTTGTTTTTGTGCCAATTCCATGTTTGTTTAAATCTTTTGTTTCTTGTTGCTGTGTTTTCTTCTTCCTAGTTTCCATTTTTTTTTTCTACATAAAAATACTACACCTACATATGTTTTACCCCATCAATCCTTATTCGTTAAACTTTAATTTGATCTTCTTGTGATATTTCAACAAATAAAAAACAACCACAACAACAACAATCCACTCTTACACTCCCACTACCACGAATTTCTTAAACGGACATGAAGTACTGCGAATAAAACGTTGTTGTGCATCCCCCACATAGATACCCCACCCAAAACACACCACACCACATCTAGGTATGATTTTCTTGGCTTTGCTTTTGACGGCTTCCTTCTTCCTCTCCAGCTCTCTCTCTTTCATGCTCTCTCACTCTCGCATTAACTCTCTGCTAGAGTAATTAGCTTTATTACATTTTTGTTTCTCAACGTAAATGTTTCTTAATATTTAAGGTATTTAAATTTATTATAGCAATAGATATTTTGATTGGCAATTTTGGATTTATATTTTTTTTTTATGTTGATAAAAATTACTTTTGAGTTTTTAACGAAAATATGAAACGGTACACCCATGATTTACGTAAACCTATTTTATATAATGCTACTAACACGCAACACTAGGTGGATTAAAAACTAAGTAAACCCAAACAAAAAAGAAGAAAAAATTAATTTTAAGAAAATTTTTATTATAATATTTTTAAAGCTTTTATACATAATTTATTATACATTTCTAATCTATATAACACTTTTAACTTTTGTTTTCCAATACTAGGGTATCATAAGCCCTTTGCTGTTAAATTACAATATTTTCAGACTTAAAAATTTCCCTTATTAAAATTACAAAATTTAAAAAAAATGTTCCACAATTTTTGGTAATAATTGAAATTTTTTTCAAATATGCCATAAAAATTTAAATTTCCCAACATTTTTGATAAAAATCCAAGTTTTCTAAAGTGTTTAAGAAAAAGTAATATAATACCAAAATTAAAAAAAAAAAAAAACAAATGAAAGCGTGCTAAGTTCGGCCGGGTTGAATCTATACCCTCCGAATTGGATCGCATTTGTCGAGTCCTTTTCCCGGCATCTCTTCTTAGCAAAAAAGGATAAAAGAAAAGATTTTCTCTGCTATTAGAGCAATATATGGTCCTGTTTATATGTTAAATTATATGTTGGAGACCTGTGTAAAATGTCAGCCAATTCGGATAAGAATTGCACCCTTTAGGGGCTCAAGAAGTAAAATAGAGAGCTTGATTTATATGGGAGCTGTATCAGGCAATAGACCGATTCTGACCATAATAAACACGTATGTTGATGGTCATAAGAGGATCCGTTTTACAAAATTTCAGGCAAATCGGATAATAATTGCGACCTCTAGAGGCTCAAGAAGTCAAGATCCCAGATCGGTTTATATGACAACTATATCAGGTTATATACCGATTTGAACGTTATTTGACACAGTTCGATATCATAACAAAATACTTTTTGCAAAATTTCATTCCAATCGGATTAGAATTGCGCCCTCTAGAGGTTCAAGAAGTCAAGACCCAAGATCGGTTTATATGACAGCTATATCAGGTTATTGACCGATTTGAAACATACTAAGCGCATTTGTTGGAATTCATAACAAAACACGTTGTGTAATATTTCATTCCAATCGGATTAGAATTGCGCCCTCTAGAGGTTCAAGAAGTCAAGACCCAGATCGGTTAATATGGCAGTTATATTAGGTTATTGACCGTTTTGAACCATACTTGGCACAGTTGTTGGATATCATAACAAAACACGTTGTGCAAAATTTCATTTCAATCGGATAAGAATTGCGCCCTCTAGAGGCTCAAAAACTCAAGACCCAAGATCGGTTTATATGGCAGCAATATCAGGTTATTGACCTTTTGAACCATACTTAGCGCAGTTGTTGGAAATCATAACAAAACACGTTGTGTAAAATTTCATTCCAATCGGATTTGAATTGCGCCCTCTAGAGGCTCAAGAAGTCAAGACCCAAGATCAGTTTATATAGCAGTTATATCAGGTTATTTACCGATTTGATCCATACTTAGCACAGTTGTTGGATGTAATAACAAAACACGTTGTGCAAAATTTCAATTCAATCGGATGAGAATTGCGCCCTCTAGAGGCTCAAGAAGTCAAGACCCAAAATCGGTTAATATGGCAGCTATTCAGGTTATGGACCGATTTAAACCATACTTAGCACAGTTATTGGAAGTCATAGCGAAACACGTTGTGCAAAATTTCATTTAAATCGGATAAGAATTGAGCCCTCTAGAGGCTCAAGAAGTCAAGACCCCAAAATCGGTTTATATGGCAGCTATATCAGGTTAAGGACCGATTTAAGCCATACTTGGCACAGTTGTTGGATATCATAACAAAACACGTTGTGCATTCCAATCGGATAAGAATTGCGCCCTCTGGAGGCTCAAGAAGTCAAAACCCAAGATCGGTTTATATGGCAGCTATATCAAAACATGGACCGCTATGGCCCATTTACAATCCCAACAGACCTACACTTATAAGAAGTATTTGTGCAAAATTTTAAGCGGCTAGCTTTACTCCTTCGTGCAAAATTTCATTCCAACCTGATTAGAATTGCGCCCTCTAGAGGCTCAAGAAGTCAAGACCCAAGATCGGTTAATATGGCAGCTATATCAGGTTATTGACCGTTTTGAACCATACTTAGCGCAATTGTTGGAAATCATAACAAAACACGTTGTGTAAAATTTCATTCCAATCGAATAAGAATTGAGCCCTCTAGAAGCTCAAGAATTCAAGACCCAAGATCGGTTAATATGGCAGCTATATCAAAACTTGGACCGATATGGCCCATTTACAATCCCAACCGATCTACACTTTTAAGAAGTATTTGTGTAAAATTTCAAGCGGCTAGCTTTACTCTTTCGAAAGTTAGCGTGCTTTCGACAGACGGACGGACGGACATACGGACGGACATGGCTAGATCGACATAAAATGTCACGACGATCAAGAATATATATACTTTATTGCTTGTTACAAACGGAATGGCGAAATTAGTAAACCCCCCATCCTATGGTGGAGGGTATAAAACATGTAAAAGCGTGCTAAGTTCAACCGGGCCGAATCTTTGGAACCCACTACCATGAATTCTGCTAAAAATGTATGCAAACTTAATTTTATTCTACATACCAAACTTCTGTCAAATTAACAAAATTAAAGCTTCTAGAAACCGAGCAAGGATAACCGAGAAACCGGTTTATATGGGAGCTATATCTGGTTATTGACTGATTTGGACCGTACTTGGCACAGCTATTGGAAGTCGTCACAGAAATTTCAACCAATCGAAATTTCAAACAAATCGGACAAAAATTGCGGCTTGTAACGGGTCAAGTCATGTCGGGAGATCGGTTTATATGGGAGCTATATCAGGTAATAGACCGATTTGGGCCATACTTGACATAATTGTTGGATGTCATCAGAGAACACTTTTTGCAAAATTTCATACAAGTCGAACGAAATTTGCTTCCAGGGGCTTAATAAATCAAATCGGGAGATCGGTTTATATGGAACCGATATGGCACATTTGCAGTCTCCAACGACCTTTATCAATTATAAGTATCTGTGTAAAATGTCATGTGGCTAGCTTTACGCGTTCGACCGCTATCGTGATTTCAACAGATGGACGGGCGGATGGACGGACGGATGGACGGACGGACGGACGGATGGACGGACGGACGGATGGACGGACGGATGGACGGACGGATGGACGGACGGATGGACGGACGGATGGACGGACGAATGGACGGACGGATGGACGGACGGACATGGCTAGATCGAATCAGAATGTCGAGACGATCCAGAATATATATACTTTATGGGGTCTCACATCAAATTTCGAGGTGTTACAAACGGAATGACTAGTTTTATATACCCCCATCCTATGGTGGTGGGTATAAAAACAAAATTTTCCAAATTTGTTTCTTTATATTATGCAGGAAAACGCAAAGTGTTAAAAATTTTAGATTCAAATCTAAATTCTACGAACAATGATAAACGAGAGACCGGTTTATATGGGAGCTTTATCAGGTTATAAACTGATTCGGACCGCACTTGGCAAAGTTGTTGGAAGTCATAGCAGAATACCGAAAAATGTAAAATTTTAGCCAAATCGGACGAAAATTGTGTCTGCCAGGGGGTTCAAGAAGTCAAATCGGGAGATCGGCTTATATGGGAGCTATTTTAGGTTATACACCGATTTCCACCGAGCTTGACACAGTTGTTGGAAGTCATAAAAGAATGCTATCTGCAAAATTTTAGCCAAATCGAAAAAAAAGTGGCTACTAGGGGCTCAAGAAGATCGGTTTATATGGGATCTATATCCAAATCTAAACGGATAAGTCCCACTTGCAATCCCCAATGACATACATCAATAGGAAGTATCTGTACAAAATTTTAAGCGGATAGCTTTATGCGTTCTGCCTCTATCGTTATTTCTCCTCCGCCTATGCGAAGACAACATATTCTCTGAACCTGTTTTATTATCCTTACGTTGCACTTTTTCTCCATCGCAGTCCACCAAACTACTGAGGCGTAAGTAAGTATTGGTCTAATCACGCTCCTGCAGAGCCAGTGGACTATGCTCGCATACAGGCACCATTTCGAATCTACGACCCCTAACACATAGTACCCAACATCTGTGAGCTTTCTCGGTACGCTCCGGAATGTAACACTTTCAATTCACTTTCCTGTCTAAGATTACTCCTAAGTATTTGACCTTGTCAGATATCGAAATCGTTCCATTGAGTAAACGTGGTGCTTCAAATTGGCCCACCTTCGTCTTCCTCGTCTGAACAGGCAGATTTCAGTCTTCTCTGGGTTAACATTGAGATCGCTAGGTCTAAAACAGAAGTACACCATCTGCAAGACCCTTTCGGCCCATCTGCATAGCTGGTTCGGATCCTTACACTTTGAAGTATTACAACATTATCTGTCTAGCAGACGGGTTCAAATACATCTTCAGTCAGCTTCCGTAACAGGTTATTTATGGTAGTCACACATAGGAGTGACGATAAAATGCTGCCCTGTGACCTGCCTTGTGCCACTTTTCATGGAACCCACAATTTATCCACCTGTTAGTTAGCATATAGTTAATCCAGTCTCTAAGGACCCGGTCCAGCCGGTACTGTTGTAAGAATTGTTCCGGTCGACACATCGTCCGCCAATCGACACATATACCGCCAATGTATACTTCTTGACATCGAAGGATTCTTCCATTCTATGCACAACCTCGTGCATGGCTGTCTCCACCAACTTTCCCTTGATATAGGGAAACAAATGCAAACAGCATTTTCTCTTTATCATGATATCTTTATCAAGGACATAAGGCTTTGGTGTAGTAGGCCTTTGGTGTCGCATAACTTATCATAAAAAAGTCTTGAGTCGTCGGTCCCCTGTTCGTTAGGCGGTATTGAGTCTCCTGCCACTGCACTGTCTGATCTTTCCCTATCTCATCTTACGCTCCATCACGAATTTGCTGCCCCATCTCTTGATGAAGACCGTTGCCTTTGTGAGCTAAGGGATATCCATCTTCCTCACCAGTTCGACATGGTGCGCCCCAGGGTGTGCGAATACTTCTGACGAGCTTTCTGACGGTATCAATACATTCTGCTGACACAAAGCGCCACGTAAAGATGTGCCATCTATATTCGCACCTCATCATCTGTATGGGTGGAACTTGCTCTTCGGTAGACCTAATTCTCTTTCCAGCTTCCGTAGAAGTGTTTGGAATGTCAGTTCCATTCTATCCAGCATCCTGCACTTTCGCCCAATTGCGCTGTCGGTGCATGTTCCTCATTCTCCTTCGTCGTGCCCCGGATTGCTTTCTCGGTCTTCTTGTGAGATTAACAAAGCCCTCGCAGACTCCTACCGTCATCCCGCTGTCCTCATCTCTCGATTTGGCTGCGATGACAGTTTCATTGATACTTTCGCTGTCTGTATGTGAATTGGAAACACCAACTTTACTTAAAGCCTGGGGACGAAGTGCGCATCCCTCTGGTTTATCCGTCTCTTCCTCATTTGTTAGTCTGACAACAGGTTGTACGCTTGAAGCATTACTCTCGACTACAGGTGGCAAGGCACCCACACCTATAGGAGGGGCGGACAGCATGCTACGGTCCGATGCCACCACCGCAGTTGTTGGGTCCTTGGAGTCCATTTGCAGCCCACAGACATTTTGGTGAACGAAATGAAAACACATCCGCTCTGGTCAACGGTTACTATATTAGACTTGGAATGTAATGCAAATCGATATTTCGGGGTGTTACGAACAGAATGACCTGTGGACGGAACAACAATTATATATCCCGTTTTGGTTTTTGGCTTCATATTTGCTTCTTTTTTCATTAATATTTGCCATAATTTAGAATTATTTTTATTTCTAGTAAAAATTTAAAGCCAAAATTGCCTACAGTTTAAAGTATTTGTATAAAAATTTGTTCTGGCTTTGATTTAAATTCGTATGCGCCAATTGTTTATATGTATGTGTTTCCTTAAAGAGTTACGGTTACAGTCGTTACCTTTTGTTACGTTGAAAAGAAAAAGGGGAAAAAGTTTATAAAAATACCCATTAAAAAATATGTTGCCATGACGACAATGTTGAACTTCACATTGATACAATCAAAAGATTTACTTATACACCTCTCTTTCTCTCTCTCCATCTCTCTCTCTCTCTGTCTCTTTTGTTTATTGTTGTTCATTTTTTATAGCATCGTTAAAGGATTTCCGCCGGTATCACCGTTTATTGGTGTTAGTCCTACGCTCTGTTATTTGCTCAAGGAAAAGAAGCCTTTGTGTTGTCTGCAGTTGGCACAGGTAGGTGTTGCGCGTATGGCCCGTCCTCCCCCACCATCAAAGCCCTCTTAGGAATGATGAAGATGTGCCATTATTTTGTATTCATATTTGGTTTTTTTTTATGTCTCCCATATTTCCGTATTTCTTTTGTGTTGTTGTCATCTTCGGCGACATAGGTTTGCGAACATTGCAGCTATCGCAATGCCAAGGAGTATCAATGGCAGAATAAGACCATCATTTTGGCTGCCGATTATGCCTCGAATGGAATTTATAATTTCATCATACCTCTGCGGGCCCATTTCCGCTCAAAGACCTCTTTGAATCCCATAATTTTGCTGTTGGAACGAAGACCGGATGTGGCATTTTTGGATGCTTTATCATATTTTCCATTGGTAAGAGGGAGTAGCTGATGTAGCCATGCCAAATGTTTAGCATACTTTTAGGCGCTTTGCGTTTTAGTTAAATTTCATCATTTCTTTAGAAACAGTGATAATGGACATTTTGATATTGTTGTTGTTGTTTGATTTTTGTTTAAAGGTTTATTGGATGTTGGGTTCCATCGATTGCTTAGATGACCTGCTTAGAGCTGGCATTACTCTGGCCGAGAGTGTGGTGGTGGTGAATAAGGAGCTATCGAATTCAGCCGAAGAAGACTCTCTATCAGATTGTAATACAATTGTGGCCGTTCAGACAATGTTCAAGTAAAACTTTTAAACAAACATCACACTTAAGAAAATTGGCTAATTATTTTTCCAAAATTCGAAATTTGTTTTGTTTCTTCTCTTTTTCCTTCTCAACCCCCATAGATTCTTTCCCAGCATAAAAAGCATAACTGAGTTGTCGCAGAGCTCTAACATGCGTTTCATGCAATTTCGAGCTCATGACAAATATGCTTTGCATTTAAGTAAAATGGAAAAGGTAAGGCTTATGAAAGGATGTAACCTTTAAGTTTTATATATTTTTATATCTGTGTTATCTTCTTCCTCCTTGCAGCGAGAAAAGGAACGTGGCTCTCACATATCATACATGTTCCGCTTGCCATTTGCGGCCGGTGCCGTCTTCAGTGCCTCCATGTTGGATACTCTACTCTATCAGGCCTTTGTCAAGGATTATGTTATAACATTTGTGAGACTATTGCTGGGCATTGATCAAGCGCCGGGTAGTGGTTTCTTGACTTCGGTAAGTAAAGGAGAAAGAGGTGACAGAAAAAGTAAGCGTAAGTGGACAGACAAAAGAAAGAGACAAATTTTACTGTCTGAATAACGTTTTCATGAAGAAAAACTTCAATTCAGCTACCAATTAAGGTTTTTTTTATAAGAAAACTGAAATTCAATTCAGCTAGGGTTTTCTATAGGAAAACTTCAATTCAGCCCTTTCTTGACTTCGGTAAGTAAAGGAGAAAGAGGTGACAGAAAAAGTAAGCGTAAGTGGACAGACAAAAGAAAGAGACAAATTTTACTGTCTGAATAACGTTTTCATGAAGAAAAACTTCAATTCAGCTACCAATTAAGGTTTTTTTTATAAGAAAACTGAAATTCAATTCAGCTAGGGTTTTCTATAGGAAAACTTCAATTCAGCCCAGCTGAATTGGGTTTTCTATAGGAAAACTTCAATTCAGCCCAGCTGAATTGGGTTTTCTATAGGAAAACTTCAATTCAGCCCAGCTGAATGGGGTTTTCTATAGGAAAACTTCAATTCAGCCCAGCTGAATGGGGGTTTCTATAGGAAAACTTCAATTCAGCCCAGCTGAATGGGGGTTTCTATAGGAAAACTTCAATTCAGCCCAGCTGAATTGGGTTTTCTATAGGAAAACTTCAATTCAGCCCAGCTGAATGGGGTTTTCTATAGGAAAACTTCAATTCAGCCCAGCTGAATGGGGTTTTCTATAAGAAAACTTCAATTCAGCCCAGCTGAATGGGGTTTTCTATAGGAAAACTTCAATTCAGCCCAGCTGAATTGGGTTTTCTATAGGAAAACTTCAATTCAGCCCAGCTGAATTGGGTTTTCTATAGGAAAACTTCAATTCAGCCCAGCTGAATTGGGTTTTCTATAGGAAAACTTCAATTCAGCCCAGCTGAATGGGGTTTTCTATAGGAAAACTTCAATTCAGCCCAGCTGAATGGGGTTTTCTATAGGAAAACTTCAATTCAGCCCAGCTGAATGGGGTTTTCTATAAGAAAACTTCAATTCAGCCCAGCTGAATGGGGTTTTCTATAGGAAAACTTCAATTCAGACCAGCTGAATGGGGTTTTCTATAGGAAAACTTCAATTCAGCCCAGCTGAATTGGGTTTTCTATAGGAAAACTTCAATTCAGCCCAGCTGAATTGGGTTTTCTATAGGAAAACTTCAATTCAACCCAGCTGAATTGGGTTTTCGGTAGGAAAACTTCAATTCAGCCCTGCTGAATTGGGTTTTCAGTAGGAAAACTTCAATTCAGCCCCGCTGAATTGGGTTTTCTATAGCAAGACTTCAATTTAGACCATCTGAATTGGGTTTTCTATAGCAAGACTTCAATTTAGCCCATCTGAATTGGGTTTTCTATAGGAAAACTTATAAACAAAGAATGCAGTCTAGCTGAATTCTGGTTTTTATTTGTGAAGATTTTTTCTATTTTTTATTTTGTTTTTTTCCTCCATTTCTCATTTTAGATGCGCATTACCAAAGAGGACATGTGGATACGCACCTATGGCCGTTTATATCAAAAACTTTGTTCGACCACCTGCGAAATACCCATTGGCATCTATCGTACTCAGGATACTTCCAATACGGAAGCAACACATGTGAGTAATTCACCTGTAGACAAATGGGGACCATTTTCAGCTTTCGGAAAGCACTGTGTGCGCTTGCGGCCATCGGTGAGTCCAAGTCTTAAAGATGTGTTACTACGTACAACTAACACACACACACACAAACACTAGCTCACACTTTAACACACATTGAGACACGCTACATATGAAGAATACTAAAACTACTACCACCACTACTACTACTTACTACTGCCACTAAAACAATTCACCGCCTACGAATTGTCATGACACATAAGTGACTTTTATCACCCACACACACACATACACATGAAAAAACACCTTTTCTTGTTAAACTCTTTGGCGCGCTCTTTCTCTCTCTCTCTCTCCTTCTCTTTGTCACTTAATTCACATTTTATAAAAGACGCTACTTTTTCCCTACGGCTAACTTTACTTAATACTCATAACACCTCAAACACCATCACCACTATTACCACTACTGCTACTACTACAGCTATTGTTTTATTTCCTTACACTTTTACTATCAACTCATAATGTTCTGTTTTGGCCATTAGTGAACAATAATCGATCTATAAGTATTTTGAATCCATTAAATGAGATAATATTTATATAAGCATTTAGTACTACACTTAGTCATTGTAATCTAACCCAAATGCAAGGGCATTTTGTAGTGATTTCTTTAGTTTGTATGTTTGCTTTGTTTTTTTTATGTCATATTAAAATCAGTTTTGCCTTGGGAAATCGGGACAGTTTCAATCGACGGTTTGAAATTCATAAGACACCAAGAAGTAAGAGCGTGCTAAGTTCGGCCGAGCCGAATCTTATATACCCTCCACCATGGATCGCATTTATGGAGTTCTATGCGCGGTACCGCTTTTTAGGCAAACAAAGAATATTAAATAAGAACTGTTATGTTATTGGAGCTATATCAAGCTATAGTCTGATTCGGACCATAAATGAATGCTGAACATGGTAGAAGTCATTGTGTAATATTTCAGTTGATTCGGATAAGAATTGCGCCTTGTAGGGGCTCAAGAAGCAAAATCGGGAGATCGGTTTATACGAGAGCAGTATCAAGCTATTGATCGATTCACACCATATTAGACACGTATGTTGAAGGTCATGAGAGAAGCCGTTGCACAAAATTTCAGCCAAATCAGATGAGAATTGCGCCCTCTAGAGGCTCAAGAAGTCAAGATCCCCGATCGGTTTATATGGCATGCACCGATTTGCGCCATATGCACCGATTTGCGCCATACTGAGCACAGTTATTGGAAATCATAACAAAACACCTCATGTAGAATTTCAGCCAAATCGGATAAGAATTAAGCGCTCTATTGGCCCAAGAAGTCAAGATCCAAGATCGGTTTATATGGCAGCTTTACCAGATTATGAACCGATTTGAATCATACTTAACACAGTTGTTGAACGTGATACGAAAACACTACGTGCGAAATTTCACTCAAATCGGACGAGAATTGCGTCCTCTAGAGGCTCAAGAAGTCAAGACCCAAGATCGGTTTATATGGCAGCTAAAACAAAACATGGACTGATTTGAACCATATTTAGCACAGTTGTTGGAAGTGATACCAAAATACCACGTGCAAAATTTCATTCCAATCAGATAAGAATTGCGCCCTCTAGGGGCTCAAGAAGTCAAGACCCAAGATCGGTTTGTATGGCAGCTATATCAAAACATAGACCGATTTGGTCCATTCACAATCCCAACCGACCTACACTTATAAAAAGTATTTGTGCAAAATTTCAAGCAGCTAGCTTTACTCCTTCGAAAGTTACCGTTCTTTCGACAGGCAGACGGACGGACATGGCTAGATCGTACAAGTGTGCCAAGTATGGCTCAAATCGGTCCATAACCTGATATAGCTGCCATATAAACCGATCTGGGGACTTGACTTCTTGAGCTTCTGGAGGGCTCAATTCTTATCCGATTGGAATGAAATTTTGCACAACGTGTTCCGCTAAGACTTCCAAAAACTGTGCTAAGTAAGGTTCAGATCGATCCATAACCTGATATAGCTACCATTTAAACCGATCTTGGGTCTTGATTTCTTGAGCATCTAAAGGGCGCAATTCTTATCCGATTGGAATGAAATTTTGCACGAAGTACTCTGTTATGATATCTAGCAACTGTGCCAAGTATGGTTCAAATCGGTTAATAACCTGATATAGCTGCCATATAAACCGATCTTAAATCTTGACTTCTTGAGCCACTAGAGGTCGCAATTCTCATCCGATTTTAATTGTATTTTGCACGACGTGTTCTGTTATAATATCCAACAACTGCGTCAAGTATGGTTCAAATCGGTGCATAACCTGCTATAGCTGCCATATAAACCAATCTTGGGTCTTGACTTCTTGAACCTCTAGAGGGCGCAATTCTTATCCGATTGGAATGAAATTTTGCACAACGTATTTTGTTATGATATCCAACAATTGCGCCAAGTACGGTTTCAATCGGTCTATAACCTGACATATCTGCCATATTAACCGATCTGGGTTCTTGACTTCTTGAGCCACTAGAGGGCGCAATTATTATTCGATTTGCCTGAAATGTTGTATAACGGATCCTCTCATGACCATTAACATACTTGTTTATTATGGTCTGTATCCGTCTATAGCCTGATATAGCTCCCATATAAATCGATCTCTCTATTTTACTTCTTGAGCCCCCAAAGAGCGCAATTCTTATTCAAATTGGCTGACATTTAACACAGGTCTCCAACATATAATTTAATTGTGGTCCGAACTGGACCATATTTTGATATCGCTCTAATAGCAGAGCAAATCTTATCGTTTGTCCTTTTTTTGCCTAAGAAGAGATGCCGGGAAAAGAACTCGACGAATGCGATCCATGGTGAAGGGTATATAAGATTCGGCCCGGCTGAACTTAGCACGCGTTTACTTTTTATTATTTTTTCTTTCTGAAAGGTTTTTTTTCATTAAATTCCAACACTCCCTTTGTTATCCATTATTTGGTTAAATAGGAAAATTACAGACAGAATATCATTGCCTTCATGTGTTAAATTCTATGGTCCAAGCAAGAAATCTAATTCAGAATCCCGTAACACTACAGCATGACAAATTCAAGTACTGGTCTTCATAAGTTGAATTCCATAGTCCCAGTATGGAATCTAATTCAGAATTCCGTTACACTTCAGAATAACAAAACCATGTGCTGGTCTTGACATTTCTTCTTTTTTCTGTGTTGTCCTGCCATGACAAATTTAAGAGCGAATACACATGTTGTCATCTCGATGGACAACTGACATCAGTTTCATCCTTTTAAGTCCAGACATTCATTTGGGAGACATTGTTGCGTCTTTTTGCGTAACTCTTTTTTGTTGTTGGTTTTCTTCCTGTTACTCTTTTTTGTCCTTCAAAAGCTTAATTTAATTTTCTTAACGTCTATGTACAAAGTGCTATTCTTGTTTTATGTCCTTTGATTCAATTTGATCCTTTTTGTTTTTTTTTTTCTTTTTTCCTGGCTTTGGCCATAGAAATGTCCTTGCATTTAAAAATGTTTCAAAATATACGCAATCACACACATTTACACACATCTCGTAGGACAACCGTATACATGAAACATGAAATGTAGACAAAGTAAAAAATTAGAAAAAAAAACCAAATTTTCCCTTCAACTACAAGAAGTCTTTAATAGAAAGAATTTATGGGAAATTTCAAATGTATAAAATATATGCGATTCTCCACCTTGTAGCAAGTGAATGATATCCTTGATGAATCTATAACTATCACTTTTTTAAAATTTGTACTATAAATATAGATTTTTAGATTTTTCTTTTTTCAATTGGTTCTCTATGAAATATGAAAAGTTATTCTCCATAGCTGTCATTACCTATCGAAACAGTTTCTTGTACGAAACCAAAGTGAACACCTACAAGAGTAAAACATTTTTCTGCATAAATTAGCTTTTTAATTGTTTGCTTACATTTTTTCATAATTCTACTACTAACCAATTTTAAAATACCTAATAATTATATATGAAAAAAATATATAAAAATTTTTTTTTATGTTAAATCTCAGAGCATTTAGGGGAGTTGTATGACTACTGTACAAATTTTGCTATATCCCAAGCAAATGTTTTTTATTTATATTATTTTTTAAAACAAACCTATCTTATGATAAATTTAAATATTAACAAGTAAAAAGGCATTAAGTTCGGCCGGGCCGAACTTTGGATACCCACCACCTCAGGTATATATGTAAACCCCCTTTCGTCACAATCCGTTGAAAATTGGATAACTTATGCACCGAAATTCGGCACGGAGTGGCCTTAAAAATATAATTCACTGTTGAATTTTGATTTTCAAATCACAACAAAATCGGGAAATAAATAAAGCTTTTATGAGCTTCAGACCCTTAACCGACATATCGGTCTAAATGACAGCTATATCGAAATACAGTCCGACTTTTACCATATTTGGGTCGGATGGAGGGTGGCCTAAAACTACTCACTGTTTCAAATTTCAGTGAAATCGGTTAAAAAATAAAGCTTTTAGGGGCTTCAGACCCTTTATCGGCATATCGGTCTATAAGGAAGCTATATCTAAATATAGTACGATCTGAACCGTATTTGGGTCAGATACCTAAAACTACTCACTGTTTAAAAGTTCAGCAAAATCCGGTGAAAAATGAAGTTTTTATGGGCATTAGACCCTTTATCGGAAAATCGGTCTATATGGCAGCTATATCTAAATATAGTCCAATCTGAATCATATTTGGGTCAGATACCGGGAGGCCTAAAACTACTCACTGTTTGAAATTTCAGTGAAATTGGATAAAAAATAATGCTTTTATGGGCTTCAGACCCTTTATCGGCAGATCGGTCTATATGGCAGCTATATCTAAATATAGTCCGATCTGAACCATATTTGAGTCCTATGCTAGGAGGCCTAAAATAACTCACTTCTTAAAATTTCAGTGAAATCGGTTAAAAAATAAAGCTTTTAGGGGCTTCCGACCCTTTATCGGCAGATCGGTCTATATGGCAGCTATATCTAAATATAGTCCGATCTGAACCATATTTGGGTCAGATACCGTGAGGCCTATAAATACTCACTGTTTAAAAATTGGGTAAAAAATTAAGTTTTTATGGGCATTAGACCCTTTATCGTAAAATCGGTCTATAAAGCAGGTATATCCAATTATGGTCCCATTTGGCCCGTTTTAGAACTTAACCAGCGTACATCAAAAAGAACGATGGAAAAATGATTCCGACCATCAAGTGTCCCAAAATACTTGGCGTCACATTTGACAACTCTTACACATTCTCCCCACATGCCACAGCAATCTGCGACAAAAGTCAAAAGTAGAAACAAGGTACTCAAGTCACTTGGCAGCAGACAAAGAAACCTTGTTGACCACGTACAAAGCAATTGGCCGGTCTGTGGTAAGTTATGCAGCGCCAGTGTGGTCTCGTCAACTTTGTGACACACAGTGGAATAATATTCAGATCTGTCAGAATGCCGCCCTCCGAACTGCGACGAGCTGTCTCATCAGTTCTCATGTGGACCACCTCCATCAGGAGAAAAAGATCCTACCAGGGCGAAGACATAACTGCATGCTGTCTAAGCAATACCTTTTGGGCTGTTTTCGCGGAAACCATCCAAATCATCATCTTGTGGATAGATATCCAACGCCCAGAAGCCTAAAGGTAGATCTACATGATCTAGATCATGAGGTTCAGCGCTACAAGAGAGAACCTCTAGATCAAGCGGCATATCAAGCGGGTCTAAACAACATTCATGCAAACACGGTAGCAGATTCGGTAATTGGCTACCGGGTGAATGTTGTTCTTGGAGAACGACTGCCACCCATTGCACCCGAAGAAATCGACCTCCCCCGGCAAACCAGAGTAGTTCTGGCTCAATTACGTTCCGGCAGATGCAGCCGCCTCACAGAGCTAGGATTGATGCCGACGTGCAAGATGTATGTCCCGATTGTAACCGGGGATCGCACGATACATGTCACCTGTTTAACTGCCCGGCCAGACCCACTCGACTCAGATCCAGGTACCTGTGGACGCACCCCATCTTAGTCGCAGAGTTCCTGGGTCTAGACACTCAACAGAATCAAGCAGACGAAAGATAGAACATAATAAACTGATAAAGGGTCTAAAGCCAGATAAAGGGTCTAAAGCCCATAAAAGCTTTGTTGTTTAACCGATTTCGCCGAATTTTGAAACAGTAAGTAGTTTAACGCCTCCTAATATAGGACCCAAATATGGTTCAGATCGGACTATATTTAGATATAGCTGTCATATAGACCGATCTGCCAATAAAGGGTCTAAAGCCCATAAAAGCTTTGTTGTTTAACCGATGTCGCTGAAATTTGAAACAGAAAGCAGTTTTACGCCTCCTAACATAGGACCCAAATATGGTCCATATCGGACTATATTGATATATAGCTGCCATATATACCGACCTGCCGATAAAGGGTCTGAGGCCCATAAAAGCTTTATTTATTACCCAATTTCGCTGAAATTTGAAATAGTAAGTAGTTTTACGCCTTCTAACTTTGGACCCAAATATGGTCCATATCGGACTATATTTAGATATAGCTGCCATTTATACCGATCTTCCGATTAAGGGTCTGAAGCCCATAAAAGCTTTATTTTTTAACCGATTTCGTTGAAATTTGCAACATAGGCTTATTTTAAGCTTCCTGCCATCCGATCTAAATATGGTACAGATCGGACTATATTTAGATATAGCTGCCATATATACCTATCTCCTGATAAAGGGTCTGAAGCCCATAAAAGCTTTATTTATTGCCCGATTTCCGTGAAATTTGAAACGGTGTGTAGTTTCAGGCCACCCGCCATTCGACACAAATATTGTAAAAATCGGACTATATTTAAATATAGCTGCTATATAGACCGATCTCCAGTTAAAGGGTCTAAAGCTCATAAAAGCTTTATTTATAACCCGATTTTGTTGAAATTTTAAATACATTATTCAATAGTGACTTATATTTTTTTTAGACCACTCAATGTCCGTGCCGAACTTGGGTGCATAAGTTATCCAATTTTCACCGGATTGTGACAAAATGGGCGTTTACATATATACCCGAGGTGGTGGGTATCCAAACTTCGACCCGGCCAAACTTAATACCTTTTTACTTGTTTTTATGGTGAGGCGTCTCCAAGGCACTTAGTCCCAATAACACTGTGATAAAAAATCATAAGAGAAAACCTTGTGTAAAACTTTGTATGGATCGGTTAAGAAATGGCCAAATTATTGCAGTATTACTAACCAGTAAGGAAGGGCAAAAGTCGGACGGTGCCGACTGTAAAATACCCCACACCTACCCTATAAGTACAATGTGGAAGCTATATATCCAATTCTGAAGCAATTTTGATGGATTTCGGCCGATGTTTTAAGATGGGTTATTAAACAATTCCTATCAAATTTCGAGCAAATATGTTCAAACTGTAATAACTACGGTTGACAAATGACAACATTGTTGCAAATTACCCAAAATCTAACGAACATATATATGGGAGCTATATCTTATTCTAAACCGATTTCGAGCAAACTTCTCAGATAATGTGGTAGTCGTCGAGGAAAGCGTTGTGCAAAATATTGGCAAGATTGGTCAAACAATGCGCTTGCAATGGCTCTTGGGGTGGAAATCTGGCGATATATATATATATGACAGCTATATCTAAATCTGAACCGATTTCCATGAAATTCACCAGTAGTATTAAGAGTTATAAGAAAATCCTTATTGCAAAATTTCGACAGAATCGGATAACAAAAGATCCCATTTTTTTACAATATTTCTCAAAATCGGGCAAACATATATATGAGACCTATATCTAAATCTGAACCGATTTCGCGCAAACTCCTCAGATACTGTGGCAGTCGTCAAGAAAAGGTTTTTGCAAAATGTTGGCAAGATGGATCAATAAATGCGATTGCTGTGACTCTAGAAGTTAAAATCGGGCGATATATAATATATATGAGAGCTATATCTAAATCTGAACCGATTTCCATAAAATTCACCAGCAATATTGAGAGTCAAGAGAAAATCCCTCCTGCCGACTTTCGAGAGAATCGGTTAATGACAATTTTATTGCATTATTACTGAAAATCGGACGAACATATATATGGGAGCTATATCCAGATCTGAACCGATTTTGACCAAACTCTATGTATATTGTGGTAGTCGTCGAGGAAAGCGCTGTGCCATATTTTGGGAAGATTGGTCCATAAATGCGCTTGCAGTGGCTCTAGAAGTTAAAATCGGGCGATATATATATATGAGAGCTATATCTAAATCTGAACCGATTTCCATGAAATTCACCAGTAATGTCGGGAGACGTAAAAAACTCCTTCGTGCCAAATTTCGAGATAATCGGTTAACAAATGACTATTTTATTGCATTATTACTGAAAATCGGACGAACATATATATGGGAGCTATACCCAAATATGAACCGATTTTTTCCAATTTCAATAGGCCAAAAAAGATACTTGTTCCAAATTTTAAGACGATGAAAAGTGCAAGCTGTACTTTGTACACAAATTAACATGGACAGACGGACGGACAGACAGACATAGCTAACTCGAATCAGAAAGTGATTTTGAGTCGATCGGTATACTTTTCAATGGGTCTATCTCTCTTCCTTTTGGGTATTACAAACAAATTCACTATATTATACTAAAGTGGTGTATGGTATAAATATTGGTTGCCCAAAAAGTAATTGCGGATTTTTTAAAAGAAAGTAAATGCATTTTTATAAAACTTAGAATGAACTTTAATAAAATATACTTTTTTTTACACTTTTTTTCTAAAGCAAGCTAAAAGTAACAGCTGATAGCTGACAGAAGAAAAAATGCAATTATAGAGTCACAAGCTGTGAAAAAATTTGTCAACGCCGACTATATGAAAAATCAGCAATTACTTTTTGGGTAACCAAATATTTAAGCTATAATAAACATTGATAATATCATGTTGATAACGTCTTAAATTGAGTTGATTAATATTTTAAAACTAATATTATACCCACCACCGAAGGATGGGGGTATATTCATTTTGTCATTCCGTTTGCAACACATCGAAATATCCATTTCCGACCCTATAAAGTATATATATTCTTGATCAGCGTGAAAATCTAAGACGATCTAGACATGTCCGTCCGTCTGTCCGTCTGTCCGTCTGTCTGTTGAAATCACGCTACAGTCTTTAAAAATAGAGATATTGAGCTGAAATTTTGCATAGATTCTTTTTTTGTCCATAAGCAGGTTAAGTTCGAAGATGGGCTATATCGGACTATATCTTGATATAGCCCCCATATAGACCGATCCGCCTATTTAGGGTCTTAGGCCCATAAAAGCCACATTTATTATCCGATTTTGCTGAAATTTGGGACAGTGAGTTGCGTTGGGCCCTTCGACATCCTTCGTCAATTTGGCTCAGATCGGTCCAAATTTGGATATAGCTGCCATATAGACCGATCCTCAGATTTAGGGTCTTAGGCCCATAAAAGCCACATTTTATATCCGATTTGATTGAAATTTGGCACAGTGAGTTGTGTTAGGCCCTTCAACATTCCTCGTCAATTTGGCCCAGATCGGTTCAGATTTGGATATAGCTGCCATATAGACCGATCTTCCGATTTATGGTCTTAGGCCCATAAAAGCCACATTTATTATCCGATTTTGCTGAAATTTGGGACAGTGAGTTGCGTTAGGCCCTTCAACATCCTTCGTCAATTTGGTCCAGATCGGTCCAAATTTGGATATAGCTGCCATATAGACCGATCCTCCGTTTTATGGTCTTAGGCCCATAAAAGCCACATTTTTTATCCGATTTTGCTGAAATTTGGGACAGTGAGTTGCGTTGAGCCCTTCGACATTCTTCGTCAATTTGGCCCAGATCGGTCCAAATTTGGATATAGCTGCCATATAGACCGATCCTCCGTTTTATGGTCTTAGGCCCATAAAAGCCACATTTATTATCCGATTTTGCTGAAATTTGGGACAGTGATTTGCCTTAGGCCCTTCGATATCTTTCTTCTATTTGGCCCTGATCGGTCCAGATTTGGATATAGCTGCCATATAGACCGATCTTTCGATTTAAGGTTTTGGGCTCATAAAAAGCGCATTTATTGTCCGATGTCGCCGAAATTTGGGACAATGACTTGTGTTGGGCCCTTCGATATTTGTCTTCAATTTGGCTCAGATCGGTCCAGATTTGGATATAGCTGCCATATAGAGCGATCTCTCGGTTGAACAATGACTTGTAGTTATAAGCATTTGGTCTAAATCGGATGATATCTATAGAGCTGCTATGGGGCCTAAGGTATGCATTTTTCACTGGATTTTGATGAAATGTGGTTCACATATATACCCGAGGTGGTGGGTATCCAAAGTTCGGCCCGGCCGAACTTAACGCCTTCTTACTTGTTTTCAAAAAGATTTATAATTTTTTGCCATCATTATTTATTTTTCTTCCCCTCTTCAGTAGAGACATACATTTTCTCTTCAGAGAATTAGATCGTATAACTCACTCTCTATTAGTTAAATGCTCTGAGATTTAAGAAAAATTTTCTTAAATTATCTTCTACATTTTCTACTTTGTTATACTTTACTACCAAGAAATGCTTATGAACAGCTCTGTCTCGATTTTTTACTCTATCTTTACAACTCGCTAATGCGTCTTCTTCTTCTTCTTCCTGCCCTCACTTTCTTTTTTGTCCATTTCCAATGTCCAATCATCATACATAATACATTTATCGAATTGTTTGAATTTTCGGATGATTTTGAATATAAGTTTTAATGGAACTTTGCTCTACTTCAATTTGGTTTTTTTGTTTTTGTCTACTTCGCCTATGTCTTTGTCATGGTCTCCTATACTTCTACTTTGCCTACTATGTACAGATATATATAATCAATATTTATTCTATTATGCCTTTTCGTTTTTCTTATGTCCTTAATTATAATCAAATATTATTTTATACTTTGTCAGCGACATTATTATTGTTTGTCTGTATATGTACATCGAAACACACAGACATGCAAACATTTTTATACTAGCAAACATTAGAGGTCTCCTTGAATTTATGTATACAACAGTAACAGCAACAACAACAAAAACAACGAAATGTACAGCAACATTATAACAATGAATTCAGCCCGCCAATAAAAAAAAGTTAAGCTCTCCCTCTCTCTCTCACTCTCTCTCCTTTTAAATTCGAAATGAAAAGAAAGTCATCTAGTATGACAAAAATTTTGTTAAATAAACTTTTTTGTCTCGCTTAAGTTTACCCCACCTTCACACACATACTCAGAGAAAGCAGTCAAACGGGCAAAGTTCTCCCCGGGGGGGCTGGGAGTGTTATCATAATTGATCGTCTTGATGATGAGTAATTGATTTACTTATGGCACAGCATTGACATTCTCTCATATACACCAACATCCATACACCACCTCATGCAGGGACTAGTAATAAACGCCTTAGAGCTCCGACAAACTTAATAGGCGGGGGGGGGGGGAGTAAGGACAGACAAAGAAACAACCACTTAACATCACTTTCCAAACAGACACGACACAACACAACACCATACTAAACTATGCACACACACACATACGCACACACACACACACACTGACTGACTACTTTACCTGTTCAAAATCGACCACATGAAAGATAGGCCTATCAAGAGCCTGAAAACACTCGTCTTCTCATTGAGATGACTAATTAAATGTCATGCATATTTGCATTGAACTGAAATGAAAGAGAGGCACTTTAAATGGCCACAACAGCCAAACACTTGAAATTAAATGGGAAATATTTTAATATTTCAATTAAACACTTTCACACTCACACACATGCACACACTCGCGCAAACATAGAACAATGAAATCTTTTGAACATCACAAATAGTCACACAACTACAAAAACAACAAGAACAATAACAACTACAGTTAAAAAAGCAACAACAACCACAAACGTACATCATTATATTGGACTTTAACTGATAATAACGCACACGCACGCAGTGAGTCCTTTGCCTTCGCCTATATTTTGAAGAGTCCGTCCTTCTACTTTCGCTCTCTCTCTCTCGCTCTCTGTCTCTCTCTCTCTCTAAAACTGTCCCTCTTACCACCATCACTACTAATACTCCTACTACTGTTGTACTTTCATCATTTGTTCTGTGTGTTTCTCAAATTAAAAAAAAAAACCAAAAATCATTCATAAATGTTCTTGTTGTTGTGTTTAAAATGTTTCGATTAAAAAAAAAAACTCAATAAGAAAAAACCAAGAAAACCAAAATAAAACAAAAAAACATTAATTAATTAATTAATTGAACGTTAGTGTTAACATGTTGTGAATTTATGCATATTTTATCAACAAAAAATCCCCAACCAACCTATGACAATGGCACACTTAAAACACTTTCATGTCCTTTTAATTTGATGTACGTTGAGTTTAAAACACACTCCCAGTGTGTTTGTATGTGTGCATGCATTTTCTTTTTTCATTACTGAACACTTTTTTCCCTGTACATGAGCCCTATGGAAAGTTTTTTTTTTTTACAGTGCCTCTTTTGTTTTTCTTTAAAGTTTGTTGTTGTTTATGCTCTGCGTTTCACTTGGCTAGTGATGAGATTTCATTTTAAAAAAATCTTTTTTTTTTCTTTATTATGTTTGCCGTTGTTATTGATTGTCAACATCAATGTGTCAATTGTAATGGAAAAACATTGTAAATCAATTATGTCAACATATACGCACATATCCTTATGCATGTGTGAGTAGATATTATGAGGATGTAACGAAATAATAACTTGGATGGAAAAAAGAAAGGCTTAACAAGTAAAAGCGCATTAAGGGAGATCGTTTAATAGGCGGGCTACATTAGGTTAAGGACCGTTTTAGAGCATACTCGTCGTCATAATGCAAAATTTTAGACAAATTAAATAAAAATTGTGGACTCCAGAGGCTCAAGAAGACTTAAAACATGAACCGATTTGACCTACTTAAGGATGGACTTAAGGATGGACGGAAAAACACACAGAAAAATGGATAGAAGGATGGGCAGAAAGAAGGACAGAAGGATGGACTGAAAGACGGACCATATAATAACATGAGGACGAACGGAAGGGCGGAAAGAAGGGTTGATAGGAGAACGGACGAAATAATAGCCCTCAGGGCGAATATAAGAACTGACAGGAAGAACGACAAAAGAATGAACAAAAGAACGGACAGAAGAACGGACAGAAGTACGGACAAAGGGACAGAAGAAAAAACAGACAGAAAGACGAACTAAAGGAAGGAAATGCAGAAAGGCAGGACGGAGGAAATAACAGATGCAGGGCAAACACTTGGACGGAAAGGAGGCATGACAGAAGAACGGACAGGAAAAACGACAGAAGAAGGGAGAGCTTCTCTCCCGATGATATAACGGACAGAACGACGTACAGAAGGGTGCAGGAAATAATTGACAGGAGGGCATACAGAAGCGCAGACAGAAAAAGGGACAAATGAACAGACAGAAGGACGGACAGAAGAACAGACAGAAGAAGGGAGAGCTTCTCTCCGGATGATATAACGGATAGAACGACGTAAAGAAGGGTGCAGGAAATAATTGACAGAAAGGCACACAGAAGCGCGGACAGAAAAAAAGGAAGGACAGAAGAACAGACAGAAGGACGGACAGAAGGACGGACAGAAGAACGGACAGAAGAACAGACAGAAGGACGGACAGGACGACAGACAGAAGGACGAAGGACGGACAGGAGGACGAAGAACGGACAGAAGAACGGACAGAAAAACGGACAGAAGAACGGAGAAGAGGACGAAGGGGGACAAGAGGACGGACAGGAGGATGAAGGACGGACAGGAGGACGAAGGACGGACAGGAGGACGAAGGACGGACAGGAGGACGAAGGATGGACAGGAGGACGAAGGACGGACAGGAGGACGAAGGACGGACAGGAGGACGAAGGACGGACAGGAGAACGAAGGACGGACAGGAGGACGAAGGACGGACAGGAGGACGAAGGACGGACAGGAGGACGAAGGACGGACAGGAGGACGAAGGATGGACAGGAGGACGAAGGACGGACAAGAGGACGAAGAACGGACAGGAGGACGAAGGACGGACAGGAGGACGGACAGGAGGACGGACAGGAGGACGGACAGGAGGACGGACAGGAGGACGGACAGGAGGACGGACAGGAGGACGGACAGGAGGACGGACAGGAGGACGGACAGGAGGACGGACAGGAGGACGGACAGGAGGACGGACAGGAGGACGGACAGGAGGACGGACAGGAGGACGGACAGGAGGACGGACAGGAGGACGGACAGGAGGACGGACAGGAGGACGGACAGGAGGACGGACAGGAGGACGGACAGGAGGACGGACAGGAGGACGGACAGGAGGACGGACAGGAGGACGGACAGGAGGACGGACAAGAGGACGGACAGGAGGACGGACAGGAGGACGGACAGGAGGACGGACAGGAGGACGGACAGGAGGACGGACAGGAGGACGGACAGGAGGACGGACAGGAGGACGGACAGGAGGACGGACAGGAGGACGGACAGGAGGACGGACAGGAGGACGGACAGGAGGACGGACAGGAGGACGGACAGGAGGACGGACAGGAGGACGGACAGGAGGACGGACAGGAGGACGGACAGGAGGACGGACAGGAGGACGGACAGGAGGACGGACAGGAGGACGGACAGGAGGACGGACAGGAGGACGGACAGGAGGACGGACAGGAGGACGGACAGGAGGACGGACAGGAGGACGGACAGGAGGACGGACAGGAGGACGGACAGGAGGACGGACAGGAGGACGGACAGGAGGACGGACAGGAGGACGGACAGGAGGACGGACAGGAGGACGGACAGGAGGACGGACAGGAGGACGGACAGGAGGACGGACAGGAGGACGGACAGGAGGACGGACAGAAGGACGGACAGGAGGACGGACAGGAGGACGGACAGAAGGACGGACAGAAGGACGGACAGGAGGACGTAGAACGGACAGGAGGACGAAGGACCGACAGGAGCACGAAGGACGGATACGAAGGAGGACAAAGGACGAAAAGAAGGTCAAAGAACAGACAGGAAGAGGAAGGACGAAAAGGAGGTCGAAGGACGGACAGGAGGACGAAGGATCGACAAGAGGACGAAGGACGGACAGGAGGATGAAGGACGGACAGGAGGACGAAGGACGGACAGGAGGACGAAGGACGGACAGGAGGACGAAGGACGGACAGGGGGACGAAGGACGGACAGGAGGACGAAGGACGAAAAGGAGGACGAAGGACGGACAGGAGGACGAAGGACAGGAGGACAAAGGACAGGAGGACAAAGGACAGGAGGACAAAGGACAGGAGGACAAAGGACAGGAGGACAAAGGACAGGAGGACGAATGACAGGACGAACAGGAGGAAGGACAGGAGGAAGGACAGGAGGACAAAGGAGAGGAGGACGAAGGAGAGGAGGACAAAGGACAGGACGACGAAGGACAGAAGGATGAAGGACAGGAGGACGAAGGATAGGACCCCCATCCTTCGGTTGTGGGTATAATATATATACACTGTAGGATCTCATCAAAAGTAGCCGATCTGACATATAGATGGCGGTAGTAGTGCGAATTTTTTTTTTTCGTTACACAGCAATAGCAATTGTGCAGTGTGTTGTAACAGTCTTTCGATCACCTCATAGCTTTTTTATACCCACCACCTTAGGATGGGGGTATACTTATCTAGTCATTCCGTTTGTAACACATCGAAATATTGGTCTAATGCCCCATAAAATATATATACTCTTGATCACCATGACATTTTAAGGCGTTATAGCCATGTCCGTCCGTCTGTCTGTTTGTGAAAAGCATGCTAAATTTCGAAAGACTAAAGCTAAACACTAGAAATTTTGCACAAATACTTCATATTAATGTATGTCCATATATAGGTGTAGCTCCATTATAAGCCGATATCCCGATTATACTTCTTAAGCCTCTAGAGAGCTCATATCTTTTTCTTCGTCGCTGAAATTTTGTTTGTCTTTGTTAAGTCGGTGGGCTACTTTTGAGACCACCCTCATAGGTCACATTTAGTATACTCCCCATCCTACAGTTCTGGTAGCATTTATTTGTTTAACGAACCATAGAAATTGCTCATACCATACAAATAGGACCTCCACATATGCGACATTCACCAATTTTCGTTACACCCTTTTAAAGTTTATACATGCATTTTTAAAATAACGTTTTATCTGTTTACCTTGCTGTTGATAACTTATGATGTTACGCTGAGAATTAATGCCAGAGTTCGAAATTTTTTATTTCTTTGCTAAAGCTTTTTCTGTTTGACCCTTTAAGTCACATTTGAGTAGGATAAAAGTAATTAAACTTCAATGGTTTTTTCAACCATTGCCGTCGCATGAGCAGTTTAAAATTTACAGGGTGCGTCAGAGAAACTTACTTATTTGAAAAAACTCCCGGATATAGCTGCTATTTAGACTGATCTGCCGATAAAGGGTCCGAAGCCCATAAAAGCTTTATTAATTATCCGATTTCGCTGAAATTTCAAACAGTGAGTAGTTTGAGGCCTCCCAACATGGGACCCAGATATGGTTCAGATCGGACTATATTTAGGTATAGCTACCATATAGACCGATCTGCCGATAAAGGGTCTGAAGCCCATAAAAGCTTTATTTTTTGTCCGATTTCGTTAAAATTTCAAACAGTGAGTAGTTTTACGCCTCCAAAAATCCGACCTAAATATGGTTCATATCGGACTATATTTAGATATAGCTACCATATAGACCGGTCTGCTAATAAAGGGTCTAAAGCCCATAAAAGCTTTATTTTGTATCCGATTTTGCAGAGATTTGAAGCAGTGAGTAGTTTTAGGCCTCCCAATATGGGACCCAGATATGGTTCAGATCGGACTATATTTAGGTATAGCTACCATATAGACCGATCTGCCGATAACGGGTCTGAAGCCCATAAAAGCTTTATTTTTTATCCGATTTCGCTGAAATTTCAAACAGTGGGTAATCTTGAGTATTCCAATATCCGACCCAAATATAGTTCAGATCGTACTATATTTAGATATAGCTACCATATAGACCGATCTCCCGATAAAGAGTCTGAATCCGATAAAAGCTATATTTTTTAACCAATTTCACTGAAATTTAAAACAGTGAGTAGTTTTAGGCGTCCCAACATGGGACCCAGATAGGGTTCAGATCGGACTATATTTAGGTATAGCTACCATATAGACCGATCTGCCGATAAAGGGTCTGAAGCCCATAAAAAGCGCATTTATGATCCGATTTTGCCAAAATTGTGGACAGTGAGTTGTGTTAGGCCTTTCGACATTCTTCTTCAGTTTGGCCTAGATCTATCCAGATTTGGATATAGCTGCCATATAGACCGATCTCTCGATTTAAGGTTTTGGGCTCATAAAAGGCGCATTTATTGTCCGATGTCGCCGAAATTTGGGACAGTGAGTTGTGTTAGGCCTTTCGACATCCTTCTTCAGTTAGGCCCAGATCGGTTATGATTTGAATATAGCTGCCATATAGACCGATCTCTCGATTTAAGGTTTTGGGGTCATAAAAAGCGCATTTATTGTCCGATTTCGCCGAAATTTGGGACAGTGAGTTAAGTTAAACCCCTCGACATACTTCTGCAATATGGCATAGATCGATTCAGATTTGGATATAGCTGCCATATAGATCGATCCGCCGATTTAAGGTTTTGGGCCCATAAAAGGCGCATTTATCGTCCGATGTCGCCGAAATTTGGGACAGTGAGTTGTGTTAGGCTCTTCGAAATTTTTCTGCAACTTGGCCCAAATCGGTCCAGATTTGGATATAGCTACCATATAGACCGATATCTCGATTTAAAGTCTTTCCTATACAAATGCCTTAAACATTTCTTACCACTCAGATCAACAGATAGAAAGTAGAAATTTTGTCGCCGTTTGACCCACTGTGCATCGGGTTAGATAATATTTGGTATTTAGTATATACCAAAACGAAAAAAATTATAAAAAAAAACCATTTCTCATTTATAGCGTGGGACAGTCTAAAATATATATAATTTCCTAACTTTGTCATTCAATGGTAAACGGAATAAAAACATTACAATTTTAATTAGATTAAAATAGAATGGTTTTTCTATACACATTAAATCATTGCGATTTTAATACAGCATAAATAAAAACATTTTTAAATGTCATAAATGTTTAAAAGCACGATAATTTAATTGTGTTATAAAGTTTTTTTTAAACACATGTTCAACCGCTTGTAGTTGTAAAGCATTTTCAGCTTGCTTTTAAATGTTACTTGCACACTTAACACATATTCGCTAAATATTTGTTTTGATAAATGACTCGTTTTTAGGTCAAATTCGCCACATACATTTCTTCCCATGCTTGCCAGGCACTTATTGACATTTTTTTTAAGTACAACCCATAGTAATAGTTTAGTGATTAACATTTAGTCCATGACCCCGAAAAAAGAAAAGCTTTTAAAAGCATCTCTCGACAATCCATTAAATTTAATGATATTACATTTAATTAAACAAACAATATTGCCTTCATGATGTTTGACATAATCATTTTGTATTTAAATTTCATTGGCCATTCGTTAATACTAACCTCTCCTCCTACAACTCGAATCAAATCGAACAAAAAAACAAACCAATCGTAACACCCAAATGTGTCAAAAAAAAACAAAACTAAACCAAACGAAATCGTTCATTGAAAAACAAACAAAAAATCACAAAATGATTACGATTGTCGTCACACAAAAAAAAGTATGATGAGGATACCACTGTTACGCCAGATTCGGGTAAAGATAGTAAGGAAGTATTGCACAGTGTTACATATCGACCACCATCATCGGGTGGCCCTCATACCCATCATAGTGGCCATCCACAACACCATAAATCAACCAATTGTCTGGGTGGATGTTCCGATCGCAAAGGATCTTCAGTAAGTACAAACAACAATAAAAGTTAACAAATAGTAAAAACCCGAAAGCACCACGCACCTCAATTGAAAACCCCTTCACGTATTATTTTTAAGGATCAACATCAAGTGGTTCAGAGATTTTACATTCAAAATTCCTTTCAATAACATAGTCAAAGTGTTTAAATAATTAAAAAAAAAATAACACAATGCGAAATTTAAAAATATTTTTGTTAGCCACAAACATTCAATATTTCGCAGCAAACTATTAGGCATCGTTTATTGTGGTTGGCTCCATGAAAGTGCCATAGCATACACTTTACGTTTAGTCACAAACATATTGACATATTCGTTTCAGGGCATAAACGTGTTGAGTGTAACTATTATATG